>NC_053118.1:34724801-34827301 GCF_010015445.1 Perca fluviatilis
TGCTCTCCTTTATGGAAATGCAACCCGCTAAGATTGATGAGGAGAAAACTGTGGATGATTTTTTATTTTTTTTTTCCAAACCCCTACGGCCAGCTCGCTCTCGCGCTGCTCAGGTCTCATTCAGCCGGGCAACTTGTTTCTCTCTCCGTCTTGTGCGTTTTTTTTTCCCCTTTCTCTATCTGCTTTTGAAGGTGGGCACATCAAATCCATTACTCAATCTGCTCAATGGAGCGAAGCCCATTTACCAGTTGACTCATTTTAGATGGATCATTTACCCTTTCATCCTCTCTGACAACGCCACCGATGAAACCAGAGGGACTGAGGCTGTTTGTTTGTTGTTGTTTGTTTTTTTTTTTTGGGAATCATACTTTCTTGCTCTTTTTTTACTGTAGGGTGGAAGAGGGAGGCCTTTGGGGGTCTGAAAAAAGCCCCCATGATTACTTAGCGGAGTCATATGAGCTTCATAAAACAGGATGCTATTATATTGTTCTGTTGTGGCACTGCTGAGAGAACAGCCACTAGCTTGTTCATGCTACACGGGACACGTGGAAACTGAAAAGGATCCCTGGGGGGAATTTGTTATCGCATGAGTTACAGTTTTCTGTCAGCGCGATGGAATTCAGTCGCGGAGGAGTGGAAATGTTCTTTTCTGAGAGCTGAGCGGGACGCATGACAGAGAGATTGAGTTATACGGGGGAGTTCAAGCCAGTTTGACGTCAGATTAATTGGATAAATGTGTGATTTAAAGCATCGACAATGGGCACCATCATGCTGTGTTTTGCGCTAAGCTGCATCTATAGTGTATTCAGGGGTTACTGTGGCTACATTTCTTAAAACGGCGTTTTGAAACAAAAACGATCTCCGTACACACTACAGACTATTCTTCGTCCACATTAACCCATTTGACAACACATATCACATGACCATTCACACACACTGGACATGTGCGTGTCGGTGTAAACGGGAAGCAGATCGTCTGGCGTTACTCTGCGGTTGAAAATCAAGGCTGTAGAAGTTGAAAATACTTTGGCGAAAGAACAACAACGGTGAAAAGTAAGAGCAGGGATTTATCCGCTTGGTTTGACGACGATGTGGAACTGTCACTGAAAAGGTATGTAAGCCTACCAAAACCGCTAAGACTGACTGGCTGCGTCGTCGTTTCCAAAGGTCTCCATTTGGGCCCGTCCAGACTACAAAGCAACCCCGGAGTTTTCAACCCAAAACGGGGGGAAACGGTGTTTCAAAAAGTCTTCATTTTAGGGGCTCGTAAACGGCCAAGTAGTGCCAAAACATAGTAGTGTAGATGTAGCCTGTGTAATCACAGCTTTAATTTGGGGAGCGTGCCTATGTTCCCACAGCCCTATGTTCCCACATTTCTAAGAATGTTTTTCAAAATTAGGCCATATGTTCCCACAGTTCTAAGATTCTTTTCAAAATTAGGCCATATGTTCGCACATTTCTAAGATTTTTTCAAAATTAAGCCCTATGTTCCCACATTTCTAAGATTTTATTCCTAAATTAAGCCCTATGGTCCCACATTTCTAAGATTTTTTTCAAAATTAGGCCCTATGTTCCCACAGCTCCCACATTTCTAAGATTTTTTTCAAAATTAAGCCTTATGTTCGCACATTTCTAAGATTTTTTTTTTAGAAATTGGACCCTATGTTCCCACAGTTGTAAGATTTTTTTCAAAATTAGGCCCTATGTTCCCACATTTCTAAGATTTTTTTTTAGAAATTGGACCCTATGTTCCCACAGTTGTAAGATTTTTTTCAAAATTAGGCCCTATGTTCCCACATTTCTAAGATTTTTTTTTCCAAAATTAAGCCCCATGTTCCCACAGTTCCCACATTTCTAAGATTTTTTTTTCCAAAATTAAGCCCTATGTTCCCACATTTCTAAGACTTTTTTCCTAAATTAAGCCCTATGTTCCCACACTTCCCACATTTCTAAGATTTTTTTCCAAAATTAGGCCCTATGTTCCCACAGCTCCCACATTTCTAAGATTTTTTTTCAAAATTAGGCCCAATGTTCCCACATTTCTAAGATTATTTTCAAAATTAGGCCCTATGTTCCCACAGTTCCCACATTTCTAAGATTTTTTCATTGGGCTGTGGAACCATTGGGCTGTGGGACCATCGGGCTGACCCCTTAGTCACGTGCGTCTGTTATTGATGCTCTAATCGGGCTGCTGATCACTGATGCAGCTGCTAGCTCAAGTTAAATCAGGAAGTCATTATGCATTCAGACATTGTTGGCTCTGGTAATTGTTTGCTGACCTGTCTGTTGCGTTCGTCAGTGATCCTCTGGATCTGAATCTTTTTCCTCCCCATGTTTCCGGTGTGGCGGTGGGAGGGGCAAGGGAGAGGGGGGGGGGGGGGCTGTCGCTGTATGTCTTCCTCCTTAAATGTCTGGTCTCCTTCCGTTTGTCCTGTCCGTGCACGCGGACTCAGTCAGGAAAGCAGCCGGGCAGGGAGGCTGTCGCCCCGTAGATTTAAAACAAAAAATATATAAAAAAATAAAATAGGGAGAAGGAGGAGAGGAAGAACAGGGTTTTGGTGTGCTGTGCCCTCTTCAGATCATGGTCCTGTTTTCCAGGTGGGGGCAGGTCATCCACACTCAGGCTGCACTGGGATCCTATGCCCTCCCCTTCACCTCAGCTGGGCAGCTCCTGCAAAACACAGAGGCATTCATTCATCAGACTGAGAGAGAGAGCGAGAGAGAGAGAGCGAGAGAGAGAGAGAGAGAGAGAGAGAGAGACTTTGTTTGTATACTGTGACCCACTTTAGCTTCTACAAACACTGTATTTGCATTGACCCGTCATCAAGGAGAGAATAAATGATGCAGCAATGCATTTCAGAAGCACATGGTGGGGCTGAGAGCAGGAGGCCCTCAGGGGCCCGCGAGGAGGGAGGCTGCGCTGTGTCAGCTTCATTAGAGGCATCACCGCCACATCACTGATCTGCTGGTCGCCCGCGGCAACCGGCCGGGGCCGCCTGACACGCCGAATGTGATTCCCCGATCGCAGGCGGAGCGGAGAGGAGCCCACGAGACTGTGGATTCCACATATCTCCCCCAGGTTTCAGGCTGTTTAACACGATTAGGGCCGCAACAAACGATTACTGTCACTGTGGATTGATCGGTCGATTAATTCCTCGATTAAATCGATGAGCTGTTTGGTCTATACAATGTCGGAAAATGACGAAAAATGTGAATCAGTGATTCCCCAAAAGCCCAAGATGACGCCCGCAAATGTCTTGTTTTGTCCACAACTCAAAAGATACAGTTTATTGTCACAGACGGGAGAAGAAACTAGAACAACATTCACGTTTAAGTAGCTGGAAACTCAAACCGATTAAAATCGATTATCAAAATAGTCTGCAATTAATTTAAAAGTTGATAACTGATCGATTAAGCGATTCATCTTTGCAGCTCTGAACCTGATCTGTGTTGATCGTAGCAGGGCAATGTGACAGTTGAAACTCCATGTATGGAAATTATTCTACATTCAACTACACAAAACATCTGGGACTGTCCTTTTCATGTTGTGTTTTCCAGCCTCTCAGGACAGACTCCTGACATGTCTGGAAAGCATGTATGAGTGGGCAGATTCCCACCGATGACACCCCGCATTTAAACGGCAAGCTGGCCGATGCGGTTTTGTGTCCAGTGATTAACATTATGCCTTAATACTACCTAAACTGAACGCTGACCTCACTCCATGCAGCACAGAGAAAGATGACGAGCGTAAAAAGGCATGTCTAATCCCGCCGTGCGTCTAACTAACCATGAAATAAGGGTGGTCTGCGATATGTTACAACGCCTGATCAGAAACAGATGATCGGTGCATTATACATTTCCAATTTAAAAAAAAGGGGGGGGGCAAAGCAGAGACAGAAAGCCCCAGAGTGATTCTGCAAATTCATGCAAAGTCATGAATGAATGAGAAGGCTGCAGCAGCCCAGGAATGGCAACAGAGGCGAGGACCGTTTTAGGCCCCGTTTCTACTATTTGTGGTTCAGCTTTAAAAATAGCGCCTGGCTATATATATACACACATACAGACTGTGTGTGTGACACACACACACACACACACACACACACACACACACACACACACACACACACACACACACACACACAGACACACAGACACACACACAGACACACACACACACACACACACACACACACACACACACACACACGACTGGGAGCAAAGTGGCAGCATTGCAGAACTGAAGCAACTGGAAAGGCGTGAGTACAGACACAACACCAGCTCTCCGGCATTGTTTGCATTCTCGCTACCTGGGAGAGTGGCAGCGGAAGAAGAACGCCCTCTAGTTCCATCCATTCTTATCAAACAAAGCATGTGAAATTGTCTGTTCACAAGACTGACATTCCTTTGGTGATGCTGTGGGCGCTGCACGCTCGTTTAGAGTGGATGCAATTGGCTTTGCTTTGGCAATGAGTTGCTTATGAATTATGCACTGATGGAAGAGACTAAAGGAGCCTGGCTTCTACAGGGAAAATCTGCAGGAACTGAATGTACAAACCCATTGGCAACATCTTTCTAATATCTGGTTCCAGCCCAAACATTTTCTAAAAATCCATGTTTAAATCCTCTGCTTCTCTTCATCTCCATCTCCTCCCTTTTGACTGGCAGGGATTCAGAAAGAGAGATCAGTAAAGCATATTGAATTCTGCGTGGATCCCCTCATTAGTGTACTTCTTGAAAAGAGTAGGTGTTCCCAATATGTTGTACATTCGTTCTTGTCATCCGGCTTCCCACTCCACGTAGTGAAGAAGTGTCGGTGGCATCATTTAGCTAAATAACGAAGAGGTGTGTGTTCGTGCTCTCTCACGGCCTTCGTTAGCCACTGAGCAGTCGGGGGGGGGTCGCTCCCGTTGCAGTGGAAGTTCAAAGGCAGCTCGGCGAGGGATTTGTCTTTAGGCTGCGGGCTGATCACACATGAAAAGGCTGCCCGGGGTGGTCAAGTCTCGACCTTTTATCCTTCATGCTGCCGGAGCTCGCTTCCCATGTCTGATGTCAGGCCGAATCTGCGCTCTCACACGGGAAGCAGAGGGCCTGGAGTGTGTCTGCTGCCTCGCTGAGCAGGGCCAGGGCGACACAGAGGCTCTGGACAATGAAAAAGATTAACGCTGATAATTAGGAATCTACAGCGGACCCAGATAAGAACCCTGGGGACCGCCTAAATGTTATTTTGCAAGGGGCCAATGACGAGCTCTTCTTTTGCATTTTAGAACAGTTGCACTAAGGGAATATGGACATAAAAGCACACACTGGAGTACAGGAATTCAGAGCTTCTGAGGAAACGGTTCAAGTACAGCTGCTACGTTCACTACATTTCGTCAGTCTGGAATATTGCAGCCGTCAAGACTTGATGGAAATTGTATCATGCCTGTGGATAAACTGGGCGGCTCTGTCTTGATAAAGCTCTGTGATGCTTCTTCCCCGTCTAATGTGAGATGCTTTCATGCACATTTGTATCGAGGCAGTAAAAACAAAACACACAAAAAAACCATAGCACACTTGCCTAGTACTTCTACATCATTTCAGTCTATTTCTGTGAAGTATATTTTCTGAATTGCCATTTTGTTTTGTTTTTGCTTGCCTAGACAATGGGATTTGTGATATTGACTTAAGCTAGCTTTAATATGAGACAAATACAAATTAGCAATACATGTTTGAAATGAAAGCGTGCTGTCAAAAAGATTTATCGTACATGTAGATATACAAGATATTTAAAAAGGCACAACAGTATAAAACCTGCATAAAACAGAAGTGATCATTAGAAGTGGTATAAAACAGAAACTATCACTGTACAAATGTGTCCACTAAGCTTTAGAGTAGGCACCTCAGGTCATAGCTTGCCTGCAACAAAGATGGGTCCATAAAAGAAAATGTTGCATCGCATCATTATCCCTGACATCTGTTGCTACGCCCGTTAAACATTTTAAAGCTCCAATCTTCTATTCCAACGATGTGGGTGGAAAGCCACAAGCTGGGAGGGCAATATTTTGGTCTTGACATTTATCCATGAAGAGAAAGTTGACACAGGGATGTTCTTATTTCACCAACCACATGCTTTGGGTTATGCACAGTTTCGGCTGATGGCTTCCAAATACAACCGCAGTTTTCTGCGGTGGGAGAATAAGAAGCTTCCTTTGGGCAATCAAGGGTTAAGCGATTTGCTAAAGGGCACGTCAGCCTGATTTTCCCATACCAGTCGAGGTTTGTGAACTGGTGACCTTCCTCCTGACAACCTGCCTCGCTGTCCTCAAGGCTAATTCTGCCCTCGATTTTTACTGATACGTCGCCACCTATGTTTCTGCCAGAAGCCGCATGTGTCAGGAGGCTGCAGGGCGGTGACTGAGTCATGACACAGAAAACAAACCACTCAAATGCCACAAAATGCAGCGGGAGACTGCTGTGTTTGGGTTCGACATGATTCGAGTGTACACAGCATTCTGTTGGCTTTTACAAGGAAACATGTGACGCTATCAGATGACTGCGCTGTGTGCGTGCGCACTAAGGCTTGACTGATACGGTCCAATATTTGGGTCAGATACAAGTGATAATCAGAGCAGAACAAGATCTGTAATAGACTGGAATTAAAAATAAATTTTCAAGGTTGTTTTTCTTGTGTGTGCTATTGTTGGTCTAGGATAGAGGTTTTACAATTCTGACACTGTGGGCCCCCTCTCAGACAAAATTGAGACAATTGTTTCCCCCACAACACAAAAAAAGAAGTTTTGCTAAAATCATTTTCAGTGATTTTAGAGGAGCGTTATCAGTATGCCCACATGATAAGTCTCTAATACAACACTAGCAGTAGCAATATATTGGTCAGGCCTCAGCGTGTGTTATCTGTAAGTGTGCATGTTAGTGTGCATTTGTGTTTGTGTTTGTGTCTGTCTGTCTGTCTGTCTGTCTGTCTGTCTGTCTCTTCTTGCATGTCCATCCTTTACTGCCCTGGCGTGTTAAGTGGCAGCAGAGCAGCCTGGAGCGGAGCGATAACAGTCAGCGGTACAGGGCTGGTAGTTGTGGGGTGAAGAAGGTTCACGGCTGCTGGCGCCCTGCCAGAGGACCGTTGAGAAATCCATCACCACGTTTTTTTTCCCACTCCGCACCCACATGTGCCGAGCCTGACCACCGCAGACCCCCGCGGCACCGGCCACACCCTGTATAAACTGTGATTACTGCAACCTTGGACTAACTCGGTCCTGTATGGTTTATTGGATGGTGCAATGTGCCGCAGACTGTCTGGAGCATCCTCAACGCAATATGCATGCGCTTCTGCCAAATGTGATGATGATGAATGCAAGTGAATGTATATACCTAGTAAAGATTAAACATATATATTTAAGTCAGAGATATGGCCATAATAATACACTACAGAACTACAGATCCATTGTATTGTAATAAAATAATTAGGGCTGCTCCCTCTTAGTCGCTTAGTAGACTAAATTGGTCGTTTTAGTCTTAGTTGACTAAGATTTATTTAGTCAATTAGTAATTTTTTTATGCTTTTTTTCATGCTGAATTACTTGTTTCCGAGAAACGTATGAGCACATCTCTGGTAAACACAAGATTTAAAGTGCTGCTTTTGCATAAATCTTAACTCAGAAACTCAGCTTTACAGATGGTAAACAGACTGCATTTGTATTGCGCTTTGCCGAAGCGCACAGATCTGTCGATTAAATCAACCAATCGATTAGTCAACCAAATCAGAGTGTTGGTCGACTAAGAATTTCTTTAGTCGAGGACAGCCCTAAAAGTAATCGATTAAGCTATCTATCACAAACTTTGAAGTGGGGCATTTGAATTTCAAACTAAAGCGCAGTCTCGACCGCAAACGTTACATCAGCGTCATGCCCGCATGCTGACACCATGACACCCTGAGGCGACTGTCTGTACTGCCTGTGTCTGGTCCGCAAATTTCAAAGCCTCGAGCAGCAGGGCAGGGGGGTTTTGGCGATCTGAGCAGAGCTGTCTTTTGGCAGTAAATGTACAGTTTAGGATACGGTTTCTCTATGAGAAAAAACTGCACTGCAGCTCCGCAATACCCAAAAAGTTTCCCGTCTGGCTTTCCAGCTTCTGGGCAAAAGTTAAGGATTACAAGCCAAAGCAAAAGTGTGCTACTCTCTGGCTCTGTACAGAGACACAGCACCTCTGCTCTGCCTAGTTTGCAAAAATGTACATCAAATATATTAATTTAGGCCTTTTATTTATTTATTTATTTTTTTAATTTATTTATTTTTAAAAATCGGGCATCAACTTCGCATTACGCACATTACACAAAAAAAATAGACGCCGTGTAAATGAAACGCTTCAGGTAACGTTTACACCCGTGAGATGGGGCTGAGATGACAAATGTGACAAATGCGAGTGAAACTACTACACAAAGACCGGCAACAATTTTAAAACCATGCTCTCCCTGAACTGTGAAAGTGAAAATAAGTGAAGCAAAGAACTGTTTGTTTGCAAGAACATTCGGCTGTGTTGCTGAGAATGACCGATACCAACACGTGATACTGACCCCTAAACCAAAGTACACAATTACCAGTCAGCAGCATTTCTGTGACAGATGCATCGTCCAAAAAGTTGCGCTATGAATCACTGGCCATTGTGTACTGATGTTGGGGTGGCAGTTGGCATTTTTGGCAGGCATTTGGCTCTTGGCTAGCACCGAAATTACCAAAAACTGAGGAGCTACTGCCAATAATATTGCCACATATTTCAATTCATGTACAATTTGTACATTTAAAAGAGAATGAAATCTGATTAAACTGTACAGGAAATCCAAATTTATCTGCATAATCTTTACAAATAATCTTTACATATCAAACCTAATTGCTCGGTTCGACAAAAAATCAGTTTTAAGTTAATAAAAAATGGATGCATGGAAAGATAATGCCAATAATAGTGCAGCTTAAACAGGAGGATTGTTATTGAATCGATGTTGCGGCCACATCAGCTGCTCCTAAAAATATACATGGCACTCTAAAGTATGCCCGATCAAAGTGTCCAACAAATATCAGGGGTTGTGTGTCATGATATCTTTACAAATCATGTTAACTGTTGATGAAATGCATGAGTTAGCAGGAGATCTGCAGTGGATTTCAGGGCTTCAGGTTTCAAGAAGAGGGCACCCTGTCCTGACCTCCGCGGGAGGGCTTTCAAAATGACTGATCTGTCCCTCAGTTTAATGTCTGGGCGGATCGATATCGCTCCAATATTCATTCATCACTCAGTGTTTGCACAGACGCGCCTGACGAGATGAGCGAGATGACACATGATGTTGTCAGATGCTTTGTACAACCGTGAATCACGTGGAACCAGATAAAGCAGGTGTTTCGGGTTGTGGCGTGCCGAAACGGTCACAAGACGGGGGCGTCTTTGAACAAAGATGGCTGCCGGAGAAGAACAAGGACACGTGATCGGCATGGCGCTCCCGTGACTTTAAAGAGCCCAGAAATTTATATTCCTTTAGGGCTGCAACTAACGATTATTCTCATTGTTGCTTAATCGGTTGATTATTTTCTCAATTACTCCGTTAGTTGTTTGGTCTACAAAATGGTTCAAAATGTTGATTAGTTTCGGTTTCCCAAAAGCCCACGAGGACATCCTCAAATGTCTCGTTTTGGTCCACAACTCAAAGAGATTCAGTTTACGATCACAGAGGAGAGAAGAAACTAGAACAATATTCACATTTAACAAGCTGGAATTAGTGAAGTTTTTGAAAGAATCGACTCAAGAAATAATCAAATAGTTGGCGATTAACTTAGTAGTTGACAACCAGTCGAGTAATTAATTAATCCTTGCAGCTCTATTTCAGTCTGAACTTCCAGTTGAATGTCTTTTGAGCGCCCCAGCTTTATGAAACAGTCTAAATAGCAGCAGCAGCCCTTTAAGCTGCAAATATGTGACCATAGTGTCATCACAAAGGCATTAACGCATAAGGTTCATACGCAGCACAGCCAGCATTAAGGTACACTGTAAGCATGCATCAGGTTTTTATAGGGGGAGCGGGGGAGAAGGGGTAGTCCGAGGGATTCCTTTCTCATTGGGGCACAGACAGAACTGCCGACGGGGTCGAGGTTGGAGGGAGTTGGCTTCTGACTGGGCTGCTGAATCCCCTCATCTGACCCAGCGAGGCTCGGTTTGCGGCCCAACCTTGAGGGTGTTCTGCCAGCACCAGCTGTGGGATATTTACAGCCTGTTGCGGCATGTTTCCGGGCAACCGTTGGACACGGCTCCCGCCGACACTCAGGCCTCAGTCACCCAGCGTGCGTCTTCACTGCATCAACAAAACTTTCACGGCTGATTTCTGTGGTAAAAGCATTTGTGACAAATAGGGCTGGGTTTTAAATCCATTTTCATTTGAATGGTCCTATATTGATTCATTAAATGCAGAATCGATTTGGGGAATTGGCCCAGTGTGGGATTAATAAAGTGTCTTATCTTTGTCTGTATCATTTGAAAGTAGAAGACATAAGCAATCCATATCAACTATGTCATGCTAGCTTGTCATAAAGGGGGTTAAAAAACACTCCAAAGTTAGGCTACATTTTAGTGAGGGAAACACTGGCATGGCCATTTCAAAAGGGGACCCCTTAAATGGCCATGCCAGTTTTTCCCTTGACCTCTCACCTCAAGACTGTAGAGCTGCACTTTATTGGTGTGTTCATGTTTAATAAAAAAGTGCATTGTGCAATTGTAGAATTCCTTTTCATATCCAAGCTAAATTGGTTGTGCGAATGAAATATCCCAAATGGACATTGAATCGGAAATCGAATCGGGACTTTGTGAATCGGAAGCGAATTGGGGAAATCAGCGGCGACACTGAGCCATAATGAGAAATCTTGGAGGACGGGAAGGAGCTGCTGGCCTTGTATCTGAAGCTTGGCTTGTGACTGCGATTGTGCCTGTGCGTCTACGCTGCCAACCCTGGCAGTGGAATATGATCCCCCCCTCCTCCTCTTAACCAATCATGGGTGAGTCTTTGGAGAGGTATGGGAGAGAGAGGGGAGGGCTGATGCAGTGCAAGGGCAGCACTTCTGTGGTGGTGTTGGTGGTGCTTTGGGGGGATGGGATGGGAACGGTGAGGAGATCTGTGCCTCTCGGCTCGTGAATCACACCCACGCTGCCGGGCCGCTGTCAATACGGCAATCTATCTAAGCACACACACACACACACACTCAAACGTACACAAAAACAAACAGCCACACATACTGGGAAAAGCACACACCCACGCATTTAACACGGGGCGCCCTAACTGTCACTGATCCACTGTTTGTGATCAGAGCCTCTGGCATGAATACAGCAACAACACAAAAAAAACTGATAATACCCGTTATGCACACACAGACACACACAGATGTCTTTTGTCCGGCAGCACTGAATGCATGTGGAGCAGGGAGGTTGCTGGCAGGTCACACAATACTTTTGGAGTGGTTTGTTGTTGACTCTGAGAGACTTGCCCCAACGTCGCTGACTGCATCACCGGCGCGGACTATGCGGTTTGACCAGTCAGGTTACATCACAGCCAGAGGTAAACACACTCTGACGCCATCCCTGAAAGGGGACGTGATTGGCTGAAACAGTGGAACAATGACAGGGAGAGCTCTCACAGTTAGGACAGGGTTTTTCTGTGTACTAGTCACGGTTGGCAGCGAAGCAGTTCACCTGGCCAAGGATCAGGAACCAATTCAAACCCATGCTAAAGAATTCAAAACTTTAAAAAGAAAGGAACAGTAATGAAAGAAGCTTTGGAGAAAATAGCCTACATCAGAGGAGCTCATTAGGGCTGCAACTAACGATTACTTTCATTGTTGATTCATCGGTTTTCTATTTTCTGGATTAATGGATGAGTTGTTTGGTTTATAAAATGTCAGAAAATGGTGAAAAATGTGGATCAGTGTTTCCCAAAAAGCCCAAGACGACGTCCTCAAATGTCTTGTTATGTCCACAAAACAAAGATATTCAGTTTACTGTCACAGAGGAGAGAAGAAACTAGAACAATATTCACATTTAAGATGCTGGAATGGGAGAAGTTTTTCTCTTTTTCATGAAAAATGAATCAAATCGATTACTGAAATAGTTGGCGATTAATTGAAGAGGTCACAACGGTTTAATCAGCGAGTCTTTGCAGCTCGAGCGGTATGCACTATCCATTAGTTTTTGATTAAGAATTTACATATTGAAATTGTTTTGTCCCTTTCAAGCAGCCGTGGGTTCCCATTTAATTCAACAGAGTATCAATAGAATCTATCAGGGCACTTAAAACTTGCTTCAGTTGTGTTATCCACCCATCGCAGGGCTGCAACTACACGTCATTAGTGTTGCCAGTACAGCTGAAAATCCATCGTTTTGTTTCATGAAAAATAAAATGGCCATCATGAGATCTCCGAGTCCACGATGACGTTTTCAAACTTTAAAATGTCTTGTTTTGTCCGACCAACAGTCTAAGACTCAAAAAATGCTAGTGCTGTCAAACGATTAAAATATTTAAATCGCGATTAATCGCATTAATGTCATAGTTAACTCGCAATTAATCTCACATTTTTATCTATTATAAATGTCCTTTGATTTCTTTTTGTCCCATTATATTTTTTCTCATTTTAATGCTCTTATCAAAGTGGAAAAGTGGATCGGCTTGCTTTGTGCTTTGGTCGCCTGGCTTTGACGATGGGGCGGAGAATTGCCATCAGCTGTGTGCTCGGCCATCAGATGGTATTTCAGACTGGACGTGCTGCGATGATATCTCAGTTCACCACGACAAAACACACAGATCACTTTGGTCTTGACAATGGAACCATTTGGTAACTTTTTAAAAGTAAACTTTCCATTCAGAATCTTATTGCCGTCCATTTCGGCGTCTCGCGCTCGCCATCCACTCAAAACGTAACGTTAGCCTACTACTCTTTGGCCGGCTCGCGAGCCCAAACAAGTGCCGTTAAAATGGGTTTGCGTTAACACCATTAATAAAGCATTTAACTGACCGCACTAAAAAATATATATAAAATGAACAATGATATTAAAGAGGGAGAAGCAGATAAATCCTCACATTAAAAAGAAGCTCAAACCGATGAAAAATGACTTAAACAATGATCAAAATTGAAAATGATTAATCTTCCCATGATGAACTCATCTTTTGGGCACTGGAGCTCGGAGCAGGAGAGGGAATTAGAAAAGCAATCCTCTGGATTGCCACTTACTTCCATTCCATTAAATCCAAGAACCTTTTGTGAATGTACATGTACAGCTCTTGGTACTTGAGGGTGGCCTCGTGTTTTGACAGACTGTCCAGTAAAAGGCCACAGGTTCAATCCCAGCAACAGCTGCACGTCCTGCCTCAGTGTAGAGCAGCAACACGTGGCTATTCCCAACGACACTTAAGCTATCGATTATTTTAGCCTAATGAGTGCTTTTCATAACTTCCCAGAGCCCAAAGAGATGTCTTCAAACTGCTTATTTGCCAAAACAAATCTAGTGCTGGATGCCCATTAGTTGTTACCGCAGTAACAACTATTCTCCCTAGGGTCCACACAAAAGATACTAAACAAAACTAGACAATCAGTGTTACATTAATACTTTTTTTGACTACTGTATTACTTTTAAACAACTAATCAATTAGGCGAATAGACAAAAATGTACATTTTAACTATTGTTAATAATAGTTTAACACTTGCGTTGTCTTCCCGTCAACCTTTTTTTTTTCTACGCCTTTTTTCAGTTTGTTTTTGCTTATTCCAACGTTTTAAATTGTTCAATTTTTCTTCTACACATGTTCAGCGCTTATTTCTACGTCCTATATTTTCTGAAAAAATTGAAAACGGGTCAATTTGACCCAAAGTCAACACAAGGGTTAAGCCCTCGATACGACAAACATACCAATCAGCCTCTGGTTGTACCTTCCCAAATGTGAAGATTTGGTGCTTTTCTATGTTCTATTATATTATATGTAAATTGAATATCTTTGGGTTTGAGGTTGTTAGTTGGACAAAACGTGTTATATAAAGATGCTCCCTCTGGGTCTGGGAACTTGTGGTGAGCGTCTTACACTAGTTTCTAACATTTTATAGACTAATTAGAATTAGATGACAAATCAAAACATATAATCTGCCAATAAATTAATAATGAAAATGATCCTTAGCTGCAGTCCTAAACTCATCAATTAACTGACTTATAGTGTCAGCTCTACAGTATTATTATATATATATATATATATATATATATATATATATATATATATATATATATATATATATATATATAAAAAATTAAAAATGTTACCACAATTTTATAAAAGTTACAATCAGTGTAATAAATGAAGTTCTTACTCATGAAGAACTACTGCGTACATAGTTTGTTTTACAGATAATCTCTAATCTCTTTTTAGGACCAACCATATTGTGTTTTGGAATCTTCTAAAAGAGTTTAAAAGGTTTCCTCCCTCGCAGCTTTCCCCATCGCCTTAAATCTTCTGCGACAACAAAAGGTCTGTGGCAGAGAAAGAAATGCCCTCTAGATAACAACACTGATGGCATCAATGTGACACTTGAGGACAGAGGGCGTGCACGCCGGACTCGGCTCTGTGCAGGAACGTTTGCCGTCACCAGTCGAACGCGTTCTCATCAACGAGGCAGGCAACGAGGGAGAGGCAGTCGGGCGAGATCAAGGCAGCCGACTGTCACTTAAATATAGCCGCTTATCGCAAGTCCTATCAGGTTTATGAACGCAGGTGAGTGGCAGGAGGAATGCTGTTGTTTTAGGCACAATGCTGTACAACGTGCCTATTTAAAGCCTTCGCCACTAACTGTTTTGTGAAATGTCTCCATTATTACCTATGAAACGTGGCCACTGCGAAATGAGGCCGGCAACAAGGCAAAGCCATGAACTTGTAGCAACAGGCGTGTGTAACAATATTATAAACTTGTAGAGTGGTTGCCTCCCCTCAAGAAAATTCATTTTCTGTCATGTCAAAATTGAACGCTGGCGTCTAGTGAGCAGACTAGGGCTGCGACTAACGATTATTTTTCATTGTCGATTAATCTGTTGATCATTTTCTTCATTAAATCGATTAGTTGTTTGGCCTATAAAAATGTCAGAAAAATGGTGAAAAATGTTGACAGAGGAAACTAGAAACTATTCACATTTAAAAAGCTGGAACCTGAGAATTTCTCATCTTTTTCATGAGAAATTAATCAAATCGATGACCGAAACAGTTGGTGATTAATTTAAGGGTTCGCGACTAATCGATTAATCAGTGAACCTTTCAAACGAATCAAACTGATTAATCAATTAACAAAATAGTTGGCGATTTTAGTTGCTGACCGATTCATCTTTGCAGCTCAAAAAAGACAAAATAAACTTAATCCTTTGAGGGTTTAAATGATTAATCAAATGTAATAATCGACACATAATCGATTAATTGATTAATCTTTGCAGCTCTAGAGAATAGCGCCATGCAAAGTATTCATCTAACCATATCTCACATATCTATCTAAGATGTGTTACAGAGGATATGCTGTAAAGGCAGACAGACCATTTCTTCTAAAAGAAAAAGTAGATAAGGCCGCTATCTCCTGAGCTCTAAAATGAATACCTCGAGGCTACTGAACATGGAAAAACAACTTCCTGCTATTTACTTTCTGTTTGACTGACTTGACTTGGGAAAAACCCCAGATACAAGCAGACCGAACAACACGGTTATCAAAAACCATCAGGATATCTTCAAAGCTTTCTATCCGCGTGTACTTTTGAAGTACACAGGGGTGGTTTTGAACAGGTGTCGGAGGCCACGCGAGGATCGTGACACTCCCTCGGCACAGTAATGGCCGTGTAAGACCTTCAATTCCAGAGAGAAAAAGAACAGGTGTGACGTTACGAGCTGCACGACAACACAAGCTATCAACCGTAAATCTCCCCCCTCCGCTCTCGAGCGCCTCTCAGCAGATTTCGGGGGCTGGGGAAGGTGTCAGCTCGGCGGCTGATGATGGACAACAGTCCACGCAGCGAGTCACCTCGCACTCCTCCCTATCTACCTCGTAAAGCCCTCGGAGGCGCCAGCAGTGCACCCCACCGACCGACGGCTTCCCAGGGCTGATTAGACCGAACATTTCAGAGGCCGTCTCTCGCACTTTGGCTTACATCAAGCATGTGAAAGCTCAAAAAAAAAAATATGTTAGTTTTAGCCAGAGGAGAAGAAATGTGAACACTTAAATAAATAAAAAAATAACAGCCATCGAGAATGACATTTTCTCTTTAAGTAATTATGGTTTTTAAGTGAAGCGGCGTTCATGTCAATTCAAACCAATTACTACATCAGAGGGAACACACACACACACACACACACACACACACACACACACACACACACACACACACACACACACACACACACACACACACACACACACACACACACACACACACACACACACACACACACACACACACACACACGCACAGCGCTGCAGCGTGAAATGTTTCCCTGGGTCGTGCATCACAAGCTTAAAGATGCCAAAAGGCGGTTTGGAAGTGCTCTGACACAAATGTCACACACCGAAAGTCTAGTTTCGGATTGAGGCCAGTTAATTTGAAGAAGAGCGAGATAGTCCAAGTGAAAGACCACAGAGGGGTACAGTCCTGAAGAGAACGACGGTCCAACTCGACTGCTGCAAAAGTGACAACTGCTGGTGGAACGCCTTGGCCTGAACGCCCCAAATTACCCTTCTCACTGGACACCCCCTCCTCTGCTGTTGCTGCTTCTTGTGAACACACTCACAGTACACATCTCCCCCCCCCCCCTTGCCCACCCACAAACCCCTCCCAGGTCACCCTTTGCCCTAATATGCCTTCAGCAACTGCCACCAATTCATCAGTGTCTTGTGTTGGCAAATGAGGTGCTTGTTGTTCGTCTCTTTAAAAAAAAAAAAAAAACGGGAACGTTTACTACAAATCATCAGCGCAATTTGGAGCCGCAACTAACAAATATCCTCATCATTGACTGAGCGGTCAATATTCTTTTCAAATACTCAATCATACGGTGAAAATGGTAAAAAAAAAAAAAAACATCCATAAAATGTTCCCCGGAGCCCGAGAAGACCTCTTTAAATTGCTAGGTCTTGTCTGAGCAACAGCTAAATAATGAGAAATCATTTCAACCTAACATCCCAGCCAGCTGCCATTGATTTCTATTTGTTTCCATGCAGTCAGGGTGAAACTGTTACGGGACAATTAAATACAGACTTTATCTCATCGATCTGAATCTAAGCTGCATTGCTACGAAACAACGATGTAACAGACAAAAATTAATACAAACCCCCCGCGTAGCACTTAATGATCGGTTGACTAATCAATGGGCAAATTCCTTTTTGATGACAGATTACTCGTTTAAGTCATTCATTAGGCAGAAATAGCGAACACTGTTTTGTATCGTAAAGCGAATATCCTTGGGTTTTTGGGTTCGACAGAAAAAAACGAGACATTTTAAAAGGTGCCCTGCCACACGTATTTCATGACTTTGTGGTGATGTCTGAAGTTCTACCGTGGACTCCGTAAACATTTTGTGGAAAGAATGCCTTGGTTACCTTGGTTACCTTGTTTCAAGCCATTCTAGCGTGGTATAGAAAGCCTGCAGGAAGACTCGGCTCGATTTCTGCCAGTTCTCATTAATATTCAACGAGCTAAGCTGCTTGACTCTGATTGGCTAACAGCTAGCCAATGAGAGCCTGGCTATCAGCATCCTTTACCCAGCGCAACTGGGCAAGCTCATGAATAGTAATGAGCTCAGGCAACATGACGTCATACTGACCAGCTTTTGTGATTGGCCTGATTTCTCCGATTTCTTTCCAGTGGCTAGAGCTGACAGAGGAGGTAGCAGTTCATTTTCACATTCACCACATAACACAAACACATATGGACCTGACATATTAAAAAAAATACAAGGAAAAACGGTTTTGTGTGGCAGGGCACCTTTAAAAGATGTCATCTTGGACTTGGAGAACTTGTGAAGGGTATTTTTCATTATGTTTTTATATTTTATAAACAAAATGCCATTATTAATGGACCGAGTAATCTATGACTATAATCATTAGACATTACACAACTTAAGCATGTTTACTACCCTATTTGTTTGTTTTTTACACTATAAGGAGACAAATGGAAGGGTGTGTGTGTGTGTGTGTGTGTGTGTGTGTGTGTGTGTGTGTGTGTGTGTGTGTGAGTAGAGAGTGAGGGAGTCACGCTGCCTAGCCAAGTGTGTCAGATCCTGGGCGTTGATCTATCCTTGCGTATGCGTGTGTGTGTGTGTGTGTGTGTGTGTGTGTGTGTGTGTGTGTACGTATATCCTCCATTTGGATCATGAGCTGCCAGCAGGGGGGGGGGCGGGGCCTCCCTCCTTCTTTTTTTCGGGGCCCTTTCCCCCCCCCCCAACAAAAAAACACACACCCACACCCCCCACACACACACACACACACACACACACACACACACACACACACACACACACACACAGCAACACAGCAACACAGATATACACTTGCATGCTCAGCTGTCGGAGAGTTCAACAAACCGGTAATGTCTCGTGCCCCTCAGCCCAAACGCTCTACACTCGATTCCAAAATGACTCCTCTGCTGTCAAACTCTGCCGGCTGCACGCCACATCTTCTCCCCCTGTCAGCTCCGATGAAGGCCGCCGGTGACTATTGGGATCCGACGCTAAGTCCAAAGCTGTGGAAATCAAATCCTCACAGGTCCGAACTTGGCGAGCTACAGTCAGATGACCGAAGAGAGGGCTGTAAAAGGAGAGAATCGCTGTCTGGGACTGTTTGCGACAGTGGCTCCGCTTCCCAAGGAATGGATCTCAGCCCGTGCCCTTTCCTGACCTGGAAATCTCTGAGGGGGCCTGGAGGGTGTGGGAAATGGGAGGCCAGGAGTCTGCGAAACAGTTGTGTCATTGAGTTTCCACACAACACAGCGTATGAATGTATGGTCGCAGGCACGTCTGTGCCTGGAGCCCAACGGGTTAAACGAGGGGCAAAAATTCCAAAGGGCCCATTTGGTCTTGAGGCAATAACTTATATGGATAAATGTGAGATGGGAGGGCAGAAGAAAAATGAACTCCCTTCGTCTATCAGGAGCGGGAAATAGGGCTGGGTGATATATCGATATTATATCGATATCGTGAGATGAGACTAGATTTTGGATAGCGTAATATCCTGATATGACAGGTTGTCTTTTCCTGGTTTTAAAGGCTGCATTACAGTAAATGATGTACTTTTCTGAACTTACCAGACTGTTCTAGCTGTTCTATTATTTGTTAGTAGTCATTATATCCACATTATTGATGATTATTTATCTAAAATCTAAGTGTGAAGATATTTTGTTAAAGCACCAACTGTCAACCCTAGAATAAAAAATATCAAAAATATCGTGAGATCTGAATTTCTCCATGTCGCCCAGCCCTAGCGGGAAATCTGCCCATGGATGGGGGAAAAAAAATATACACCACCACTTAACACAACAATCCCCATGTCAGGACACAATTACTTCCAAACAAACACAAGTGCTCAGCACTTATCTCGCAGCCCCTTTTACAGGTTTTTCCACCGCTTGCCATCCACATTTGTCGTCCATGTGCACGGCTGCCTGGGGGCCCCTCCATGTTGAACACTGGGTGTTGGCCCGGAGCCTAAAATGGGGATCTATGAGCCTACCTCCGCTCTCCCTGAGACAAACGCGAGCGTTGGCCAAGACTGTGTGATGCTGGCTACGTGCGGTGGGGATCCGGGCACTGAGGGAGAGGTGGGGGAGGCACAAAACACAAAACGAAAAGATATCTATTCTCTCTCTCCTTTAACAGAGCGGTGAGAAGAAGCACATCTTTTGCCCTGAGGCAAGTGTATTTATTTATGTTGAAAGGGAACACAGCAGTGTATAAGCTACTGCTCTGGAAACGATAAACCTACATCCTGCAATGGAGCTGCAAATACTCGGGCACAGTTGGGAGAAAAGGCCCAAAGATTTGGTTTTGTTCCGTGTGATAGGTGTGCCACCTCAGTGATGTGCCGTCACAAAAGACAAACTCGAGGAGGTTTTGTTGAAGACAAGCTTATTTGGTACTTTGTCTTTGTGCGACATGACTGTTAGGTTTGTGAATAAACACGATGTGCTTTCAAGGGTTTGACAGTGAATACCCCGATTATGCAAATCTGCCTTCCTCCTGAGGATGAGGCAAATTACAAAAAAAAAAAAAAAAATGACAAAGCTTTTCTCTGGTGTGGCTCTGCTCGTGAGCTCTTCTCTTTGTGCGCGACCTACATTGTTGAGGAATTCTCCACATTTTTGTCACACTCTTGACAAAGAGCACAATACAGCTCACAAGATGCACGTACAGAGAAAATACACTTCAACGTGTTATCCATCTACACGCCGCATTATGTGTGCCAGCATCCAACGAGCGCAGTTTAAAACCTGACCCGGCTTCTCGTTGATCAACACTTCCACGGCATTACATTTGACACCACGCTGCTGGAACGCCGATACAACGAATGTTATACTTCATGTCAGACGTCTAGTTCATTCAGTTCTAGAGGACCAGAAGTGATGAATGAGAGGGAATGCTTTTGTATGAGTCTATACATTGGTTTTCTTTAAGGAACGCATTGCATACTGTACCTTTAAAACATCCTGGCTGCGTTAACACAATAGTATTAATGACTACGGTCAACGTTCTTTTCCAATCAGTCATTGGAAAAGCTTCTATTAGGTAAGTATGGTTTTCCATTTGTTAAATAAGCTTATAGCATTTGTTTATGGTTAGGTTTTATACAACAGGACTGGCTCGGGCAGCACAATTAATCTGGATATGGACTAGTGCAATATCCAAATAAGGGGGTGGGGTAAGTATTGTGCTGCCTACAAATCCTTTTCTACAGTTTGGTACAGATACACACTATAAAATCGGTTTAATTGTAATATTTTTCAATGAAAATGAGAATAATGACACAACAATGATCATTCCCTCAAATATCGTGAATCATATCGCAATCGCAATATCATAATCGCAATTAGATTTATTTTTTTTCCCCTCATATGGTGCGGCCCTAGTGCCCGGGCCTGGCTCTCCCAATCCGCGG
This sequence comes from Perca fluviatilis, assembly GCF_010015445.1. Lineage (NCBI taxonomy): Eukaryota > Metazoa > Chordata > Actinopteri > Perciformes > Percidae > Perca > Perca fluviatilis. The sequence goes on from NC_053118.1 coordinate 34,745,972, forward strand.
TGATTTGGTATCTCCCGGCCCCAGGAGCTGTCACAGCTAAAAAGGTCTAAAAGGTCAAGAGCAGCAAGACGAGCCCTAACAGACGCAGCAACCTGTTCCCTTCAACTGTCCGCCTCGCTCAGCTGCCACCACAAAGGCTAACCCCCAAAAAAGAAGCCTGTCGCTGCAGCCCCAAGCCTTCTGCTTTCCCAGGCCGACACGATCACTCAGACACAGGGACACTTTCAGGGACAGATTAGTACTGGTGATGTGCACTTTTACAGCTGTTTTTGGCTGAATCCTTCTATCACATGCCTCTGAATTTTCATTGAAGCCGCTCCTATTACTCCCAGTTTTAAAATGAAAGGTTGTTTTAAGGTGAAATCAATAAATACTCTATTCCTCAACAAATCCCTTTAAACGTACACGCGTCTCCCTGAGTTCAGTATGTGTGGAGTAGTGTTTTCACTGTCTCCCTGCCAAAAGCACTAAAGGGAGACAGAACCTCTGTCTGTGTTGTCCTAATTAATTCTCTATGCTTGTTGCTATATTATATTTGAATCCATCAAGTGAAATTAAAGCCATAAATCACTCAGCACCTGTGACTCCCACGCCAGCATGGCCGCCTGGAGAGCCGGGAGACGGCAGACGTTACGCTTACGCCCAGAAAAATAAGAGCAGACGTCAGGAATTAAAGAACCATCGATGGTGATTTCGAAGACTTGTTTGGATTCGGGAGGGAGAAATCCTCTTGTAAAAATTGTCATTCTTGTCTGACTTGTTATTGGAAACATCTTTTCCAGGGCCAAAACCGAGTCTTATTTCTCTGATGTATTAAACAGCCAGCGCAGGCTTGTTGGATGGAAATACTACGAGACTAGAAAAGTGTTTGACGTGTTACGCTCCTTTTGGCCAGATGTAGAGGGGAGGTTTTCCATGACCCTGTGTGACTGGGACTGGCTATCGAACCTCAATGCTTATGAACGACTGAAATGTGTCTTGTTAGATTAGTAGACCCTCATTCCTTGATCGGATAGTTCCTGGTTTCAATGGGCCTGGTTCTGAACCACCAATCACATCTCAGATGCGTTTAGTGAAACAAATAGATCTGGCGTTGTGTGCTCACTGACGGCCGTCTGTGCCGGTTGGGGAAAAAGTCGAATAGTTGGTTGCCCCCCTTTTAGTCGACTAATTGGTCGTTTTGGTCTCAGTCGACTAAAATTTATTTAGTCGATTAGTCCATTTTTTTGTGCTTTTTCATGCTGAATGACTTCTCTCCCAAGAAACGTATGAGCACATCTCTGGTTAACACAAGATTTAAAGTGGTGCTTTTGCATGACTCTTTGTAGAGAAACTTATTTTTTTCAGGGTGGGTTTTTAAGATTATTTTGTTTTGTTTTTTATTGCCTTTATTCTAAGTAAAGACAACAAAACGGTCGGCGCGTCCACATGATACAAGCCTTCCGTGACATATCCGTCAATTAAATCGACTCATCTCAGAGTTGACAAAAATCATCACCGTTAGTCGACTAGTCATTCTTTTATTTGAGGACAGCCCTACTCAGCAGGCAGGATTAAGAGTGCCAACATATAATCGTCCCACATAGCTAGCTACGGTCATGAAAATTAGTGACAGAAAAAATTATGACAAGCGCGGATGAGACTGACGCAGCTGTGCCAGTTGTGTTAGAAGTCCAGTTACAGATTAATAACCGAGTTAATTGCTCCCAACGCAGCAAACATTACCACAGTTTGATCCGCAGTGGCGGGACGGATACGACACTTGCTCCGGATTGGTTGGAAGATTGATCATTCAGTCGTTGATTACTACTATTAAAGCTTTAGTGTGTAACTTTTTGATATTAATGAACGTCCGTTACATTCAAGCCATTGCCAAATGAGTTGCTACAAAGCTAATTAAGACCATCAGCTCCACACAACTCTCTCTGGGTTTCTCAGTATGGCTATGTTCAGAAGATTGTGGCGTCCGGTGACTTTCCGGCGCAGAAAGAGTGAAGATAATGACCTCTTCTGAAGAGTCCATCATGTTTTTGAATCCTCCGTGTCCTCCTTGGCTACTAGCAACTGCACGGGGGAGGGGGTTGCTGCGCGATCACGGAAGGCTTGTATCATGTGGACGCGCCGACAGTTTTGTTGTTTTTACTTAAAATTCCTCATGGGGACGAGGAGAACAAAACTACGCACTATAGATTTAAATGAATCGGCAACTATTTTGATAGTCGATTAATCGGTTTAAGTAATTGTTAAAGAAAAAAAAAAGAAAACTTCTGTGATTGCAGCTTATTAAAATGTGAATATTGTTCTAGTTTCTTCTCTCCTCTGTGACAGTAAACTGAATATCTGAGTTGTGGACAAAACGAGACATTTAGGAACGTCATCTTGGGCTTTGGGAAACACTGATCGACATTTTCTCATAATTTTTCTGCCTTTTTATAAAACAGACAACTAATCGATTAATCAAAACAATAAATTGACAGATTAATCGTCAATGACAATAATCGTCTGTTGCAGCCCTAGTTGGGGCAATAAAAAAACATTAAGACGTCCGGCTAAAGGGACGCTGTGTGCAGGTCAGTCTGATCATCAGGCGAGATTTTAATCACAATTTAAGACTGTATTTTTGTAAGTCTGCTTGTGCAAACCTTTTAAATCTGAGAACCTTAGCTTACAAAAAAAAACATGCATATGTTTTCAGCTGTGCAGGGTAGAACTTTTGTTCAGGGGAATATAAGTTTTGTACAAAAAAAAAGTATAGTTTGGTCGTCCATTTTTAAAAGTTTGTCTCCAGTTTAACCCTTTGTTAGGTTCATTTAAAAATAAGTCAACTGACAAAGCAGAAGCTCTGTTGCTATGGTTATCTACAGTTTTAGTATACACAGCGAGCCCCGATTTAAAAAAGGTGCTTCATCTGTTGACTGGAACGTAAGGTGATACCGGATACATCTGAGGATGATTTATGTGATAAGAGAGTAAAAAAATAATATGTTTCTGTTGTTCTTTTCCTGCATTTATCTTGTGAAATACAGGACATTTTCACCCCTTCATCGTTCCAAAACATGGGAGTAAAAATAACTTTTTGACACGGGTAACATGAGTTGTTAGCAGGCTGTAAACACGAAGGGTCACAAGCAGACATTGCTTCATCTTAAGAGCTCACCAGCCAAAGAAGCTCGGGAACCACTATGTTGTTTGGTTTAAACAGACACCTGACAGTCAATCAGAAATCGCTAGATTTTCCACGACCATGACATCAAATAGAGCTGAAACAATGAAGTCGATTAAGGGGTCGATCGATAGAAAATTGATCAGTAACTTTCTTTATAATCCATTAATCATTTCGGTCATCTTTAAAGCAAAAATGATAATAAATTGAATCTTTGGGTTTGGTCATCTGAAGACACCACTCTCCAGGCTCTGGAGAATTATAAAAGGTATTTCGGTCGTCCAGGTCATAGTTATTCACAACCATCGTTGGCATTCTCCCAAATGCTTATATTTGGCTTCATGTGAGAATGCCAACAATGGTGGTTCCAACTTGGCCTTGAGCATCTCCAACGACCATAAAGATGGTTGTTAAAACCACCAGGAGCACCAACGAACGAAGCGGTATCGATCGTCTTGAAAGTTGTTGAATATTGTTGAAAATAAACAGCATTCAGTATTCTTCTAAAATACAACAAATTGCTTGATTAATTTAAAACAGATGAAGGGAAATCATTTCCAACATTCTTTTACTTAAAGGTCCTATGACATGCTGCTTTTTGGATGCTTTTATATATAGGCCTTAGTGATCCCCTAATACTGTATCTGAAGTCTCTTTTATATAGACCTTAGTGGTCCTCTAATACTGTATCTGAAGTCTCTTTTATATAGACCTTAGTGGTCCTCTAATACTGTATCTGAAGTCTCTTTTATATAGACCTTAGTGGTCCTCTAATACTGTATCTGAAGTCTCTTTTATATAGACCTTAGTGGTCCTCTAATACTGTATCTGAAGTCTCTTTTATATAGACCTTAGTGGTCCCCTAATACTGTATCTGAAGTCTCTTTTATATAGACCTTAGTGGTCCCCTAATACTGTATCTGAAGTCTCTTTTATATAGACCTTAGTGGTCCCCTAATACTGTATCTGAAGTCTCTTTTATATAGACCTTAGTGGTCCCCTAATACTGTATCTGAAGTCTCTTTTATATAGACCTTAGTGGTCCCCTAATACTGTATCTGAAGTCTCTTTTATATAGGCCTCAGTGGTCCCCTAATACTGTATCGGAAGTCTCTTTCCCGAAATTCATATACTTTCTTTCACCTACCACAACAGGTGTTAGCTAAGAGTGTCTTTCGCGATATGTTGCAGCCTTTCGCGATGTGTATATTGCACCAGTTGATATTGCGATAACGATTTTTAAAAGAAAACGATATATTGTGCAGCCCTAATCTTTAACCAAGTCCAGTTGCTCCTGATTTTAACCTTTTCCTTGGATAACGTGAAGGACCGTAAATTAGCTGCGAACAGTCTGGCTTATGAGAGCAGAAAAGAAAAGGTCCGAAAACACGAAGCCGCATCAAAGAGTCCACCAAGCCTCGACTGATCACAGTCCACTCAACTTGTTGACAAAAGTGATGCCACAGACCAAATGTGGAACCATTTTCCTCGCCAAATCTGCAGAAGTGGCTGCCAACAAATCCAGCTGTTTATTTTCTTGTTTCCATATCGAGGTTATTTGTGTAACCAACCAAAATGTTTCCACAAAAAGGTAGTGAAAGCTTGCCCTGAATACTTGTTCTTGTGTTCTTACTCTTTGATCAGATATTTCCTGATTTAAATCAGGATTTTATTTTGGGCAAATCTCTCGTACAGCTGCTTTGTGTTACAACAACAATAAAACACACATGCATTTGAGAAATTTGGCTTTTTGGTTGAATGAGGCAGGGGTTTTTCCTGCATAGAGGAATTTTTGGCACCCTCCAAAGAGGTTTTATTTAGCCCCAAAGGAAAATTACCAGCGCCAAAATAATAGAAATTGAGATAAAAAAAAAAAAAATAGCAATTCAAATTCTCTCCGAATGTGTTTAATAGCAATTCACCACTGAACAGTTGAAAAGCAGAACATAAGCTTGAATAGGAACGCTAATCTTAGTTTGACCGTCCAGAGTCTGGCTGTGTCGAACTCTCCCGGTGATTTTAACGGTGGTATTTTAATATTAATTTTTTAAGCAGTTTTGTTGATTGGGGTTTCATGTACTGAAGCATAATCAACATTTTTGTTTGACTCATTGCCTTCACTGTACGCGTACCAATCATGCTTTTTGTCGTGCATAGCCCCCGTCCCAAAAAAGGCCAATTCTGAGCCAGGAAAAACCCTGTGAAGATTTCATCTTTCAGATTAACGTGTATATCCTTCGGAAGGATATTGTAATGGCACTTGAAGCCCTCATCAACATGTTCAACTTTTTTTTTTTCCTGATCAAAGATTCAGACGTCGTTCTCGAAATCTTTTCGAGCGTCTGACAAGACAAGACCAGGCCGCCACGGCGCTCGACGCAGGCACGGGGCGCTGGGTTTTCCACAAACAAATCCCCAAAGGCGACGAGGCGTTTAATGTACAACTGGGGGCGGTGAGGGCCACACGGAGCCGGGGGCCCTCCGCCTCCCTCTCCCTCCCTCCCTCTCTAACCTCCACAAGCTCCCTGACATTGACTAACAAACACCCTCACATAAACACACACACACTTCTCCTCAGAAACAGCTGACGTTTTAACAGGCTTACAACAGCTGACAGGCTACAGGTGGGGCAGAGGGGACCCTTCATAAGCCCTCCACCCGCCCCTCCTCCTCCTTTTAGTGCCCGGCTCATAATTCGCTTCAGCAATCCACACACACACACACACACACAACACACAACACACACACACACACACACACACACACACACACACACACACACACACACACACACACACACACACACACACACACACACACACACACACACACACACACACACACACACACACACACACACACCTGTTGTGACTCCAGAGGAATTGTCCTCTGTGAAAAGCCTTCCTTCATACTGTATCACCAAACTACTCACACACACACTCTCTCCTCCCCCCATCAGTGCATTAAAACAGGGCTTTATGACCCTCCAGCGTGTGTTTGAGTGTCTCGGGAGTGTGTACGCTGTGTCCGACTACAACAGATGCTACCGTATAGACCAGAACTGAGTGCTAAAAGCACTAAGCTCCTTTGCTTTGCTTGGCTGGCATTACGGTGATGCGAAAAAAAAAAAAACCTCGCTGTCATGTTAATCCATAATCATTTTTAACCCACAACACCCAGGTTTTCACTTCAATCACCGCTGTGTGCCATCATAACGACCAGTTTGGCCTCACGAGGTGGCTCTCGTAATCCCGAGGTCACACTGGAGTCGGGAAATAAATCGACCTTCAAAGTCGACTCGTCTCATTATCACGGGGTATTTAGGTTTCCTCGATATTTTTGCGGGCGAAACTTTGCGGCACAGCGAGACGCTTTCAGCCTTTCGGTCTCCGTCACGGAAGACTTAACTCGGGTGTTTTGGAGACGCCACCCCCTCAAGAACACTCCCCGAACACTCCTGTCAGACAAAGTTTCCTGCACGGTGAATTGTGGTGGGGCGCAGGCGGGATATTTAGGACGACGAGTATCGGTTTGTGAAAAGGAGCAAAGCTGGAGAAGAGAGAGAGAGAGAGAGAGAGAGAGAGAGAGAGAGAGAGAGAGAGAGAGAGAGAGAGAGAACGGTGGGGGATTTGAAAGCACAGCACTTCTTTGGATTGGATGAGAAAACCATGGGGTGAAAGAAAAGGGGGAAAAAAAAACACAAAACACACACATCTTTGGATTATGTATTCTTGCAGGGTGTGCAAAACAGAGCAGAAAAGAAGTTTCCATAACTTCTAGTGAAGACTTTTTAAACCACCAAAATCGGTTTCGGTTTCTTTCTTCCCTCATCATTCACAGGGTACCACGAACCTGCTGCACTGTGACAAAGGAAGTGATTTATCAACATTCATTTACATTCTGTAGCGTGACTCAACAGGCAGAACAAGCAGGGAAAAGCTTTTTTTATTTTTACACACACACACACACACACACACACACACACACACACACACACACACACACACACACACACACACACACACACACACACACACACACACACACACACACACACACACACACACACACACACACACTAATGCCACTATTCATACAGGGAGAATACAACCCCTAACTCAAGCAGCGTTGTACCTGAGCACTATGCATTTAGCTCTACTTCTTTCCTTCATATACACCCATACACCCATACATATATATATATATATATACAATATATATATATACATATACATATATATACATATATATATACACATATATACACATACACATATATATACACATATATATATATACATATATATATATACATTTATACACAATATATACACAATATATACACACATATATATACACACATATATATAACACATATATATACATATATATACACATAACACATACATATATATATAACAAATATATACACACATATATATACATACACATATATATACACACATATCACATACATATATATACACATATATATATATATATACATACACACATATACACACACACATATAATACATACACATACATATATACACACATATACACATACATATATATATACACAATATATATATACATATATACACATATATAAATATATATACACACACATAACACACACACACACTATATACACACATATATACACATATACACATACACACACACAATACACACACACACACACACACACACACACATATATACACACACACACATACACATACACACATATACATACACACACAAATATACACACACACACATATATATATAACATATACAGATACACATACACACACATACATACATATATACACATATACATATACACATATACAAACAATAAAACACACAACACACAAAGGCTGAAGAGGGCACAAGACACCACAGACCAACAACAAGGACACAAGAGGCACAGACCAACGGCAGGAGACATAAATAAAGGAGGAAGAGGAGAAGCAGAAAGAGAAAGTGGGGATGGACAAAGATAATGGCAAATAAAAATAAAAAACACCCAGAAACGGAAGGAAATGGATCAATGAACTGGATAACAAATAGTATAAACAACATGGAAGAGTGGAGGTGAGTGTGAATGTGAGTGGTGTGGGGAGAGAGGTGAGTGGATGTAAGGGTGAAGACATGAAAGGAAAGAGGTGGAGGATGGAAGAAATGGATGAAAGCAATGCACGTGGACAAAGTGAAGAAAGAAGAATGGATCAGGGCCTAAGAGCAAGGGTATCTGACACCTGGAACACATGAGAAAGACATGTAAAAAAGGCGGAAAAAGGTGCAACACTACAGCTGCCTCTTGAGCAAAATTGTAACTATTGAACACAGCCGTGTAAAATTGTCCATTTTGAGATGCAAAATTAATAAAAAAAAAAAAAGACGTAGCAGGTTTATTTAATCCTACCCACCCTGAATTTCAAAAACAATCAAAGATAGGTTGACAAAGATCGAAGATAGGTCAAACTCCTGGTGCCAATGTAAAAAAAAAAAAAACCTAACTTTTTATGGTAAAAAAAATGAATGGTATTTGAAGTGTTTGAGGATCCCTGGGAACCACAGCCATAAAGTATGTATTAATGACGATGGACTTTGGTATTAGGGTATGAAATCTCGAGACAAAAAATGTAATAATATCAACTTTCAATAATGATTACTTCTTTCGCCAGTAAATTGCTGTTAAACGACAAAAACTGATGAGAAAAGGGTATTTTACGATAACTTTGAATGCACCACGAGGTTGACAACAGCAGTGACCATAGTGCTAGTTTGTGTCTGTTAGCTCATATCTTTGTACGTCCCGCTGAAGAATCCTCACACTTTTACACCGTTTAGTAGGGTTGGATACCAAAACCAACCGGTAGGAATTGGACCGGATTATAACGCAAATTTTGGTTCCTCGTTTATTTTCACTCTGTTGCTCCGAAACAGACGTAAAAATATCCCACTTTCTCTGTAGTCTACCGTTAGCTAGCTACCGTAAATGTAGGCTACTTTTAAAATGCCATATTTCCCCCTCTGGGCTCACCAAAACGGACGTAAAAGCATATTAACCATTCACTGCACGTGATCGCTAGTAAACATATTACATCTTTGAGGTCATGTTTCCATTTTTCAAGAATCGGTTTAGGAATCGGAATCATTTTAAAAGTACCGGTTCGGCATCAGAATCGTAAAAGTCCAAACGATAGCCAACCCTACCGTTTAGCTGTCAGCATTTTAACCGTGTTTAATCAAGCTACTAGCTAACGGTAGGCTAACGTTACGCTTGGCTTTGGGTAACGTTAGCCTACTGTTAGCTAGTAGGTTGATTCAATATTTGTGTAATATTGTAAATTGATGTTTACTAGCGTGACATGCAGCGATGCTTCGGTTGCCTGTAACGTCCAGGGCTCCAGACTAACTTTTTTCACTAGGAGCACAGTGGCCCCCAACTGAACATTTTAGGGCCGCAACCACAAAATTTAGGGGCACACAGCGTAAATCAACATACTAACCAAATATTCACATTTATACTAATTTCCACTGTATTAGTAATAAACACTTTGATAATAGATGCAGAAATTACAATGTGCTGTTTCAAATTTAGTTTCACATTTTATTTTGGGGCGGCTGTGGCTCAGTGGTAGAGCGGTCGCCTGCCAATCGGGAGATTTGTTGTAAAGCGCTATATAAAAACAGTCCATTTACATTTTGCACTTTTGCAACATAGAAGGTAAACCGACAGCACCATCGCTGTCATGAAATATTTAAAAAATATACCAGCTCTAGTCTCCAGTCTACAATTACAATGAATTCAACTTAAAATTAAACATGCATTGTTTAGGCTACTAAACTAAAATAAAAAATAAACCCCTGCCTCTCTCCTCCCAAACCTGCTCTAGAACCTTGAATAGAATAATTATTAATTTGTTACTCACTGTAACTTTTATTCTTGTATTTATATTATTCTTTTTTAGCCTGTTTTATTTTCATCATGACCGTTTTTAATTGCTCTTTAATGTTTCATGTAAAGCACTTTAAATTGCCTTGTGCCTGAAAGGTGCTGTAGAACTCAAGCTGCCTTCAGCCTGTCAGTCAGTCCCCAGGGCAGATAAACCAACGTTGTGCCTGCTTGACTCACAGGAAGTGTAACGTCAACAGCCCTGCGACCGCTTTCGCCTCGATATTAATATAATATCGCAGCAAATGCTGTTTGTGTGAAGTTATGAAAAAATATAACCACACTTGTAACCACTTCATCGGCATTTCCGTGACTAACTGTAACTTCAACAAAACTGCAGAGCGCGCCGGAGCTCCGCTCTCTGTCACTATGCAGATATTACAGATAAGCTTTGTGCTTACACGCTCTCAGGTACCGAAATTTCCACGTTTAAGTGTAAAAAAGGGGGCAAATTTACTGGTTGCACATGTGCGACTGGCTGTAAAATTTAGTCGCACATTCTAAAATTTTGGTCGCAAAATGCGACCATTTGGTCGCAGTCTGGAGCCCTGACGTCGGTTTCGGAGAATCAGAGAGTCCCGAAATGAGCCACCGAAATCTGCGTTGCTATTCTGTCCGGTAGACGGCGCACGTTAAGGCACCGGTGCCATATAAGGCTAAGCACAGGACTTTAACATGCGCCGTTCACGTGAAAAGAAAAATGCGTTGCCTGTATCTTTTCACGGCAACCCTCCATAGAGATTTGTCAGCTTACTTTAACTAACAGCGAAAGTAAAAAATTATTTCCCAATACACTACTATTATGGTTAAACTTTACAATTGATCCGCGGTCCACGTGCATTCCGAACCGCGAGTTATCCATCCGTACGGACCACGATCGACTTTGGTCCGTTACACCACTACTTTTTTTTATACTGACAGAAATTTGTCCACAGCAAGAATTGAAAGTTAGGGTCAAATAAACTGTAGCAAGAGCAATAAACTGTTCCAGATTGTGCAGTTCAGCAGGAACAATGACTTCTCCCACTACCATGTACGACTTTGAATGTAGCACCACAGTATTCACTCGGCAGTCAGCGTAGCGTCTGCTCCGCCAAGGCAACCTGCTTACGTACAGGTAGGACATGTGAAAGATATTAGCCTTTTTGAACAGATACTTTGGGACATTATCCCCGCAGTGGCATTTTTTTGTCATTAACACATAATGGGAAAATAGGTGGACAGCTGGAAATGAAGCATCACTAGCACTAAAGTTAGCATTAACTAACGTTAGCTTCACACTAGCTGGTGTTTTTACACTAATTTAAGTGTCCAGCTCAAGTTTTTTTACTTTAACGTGTGGTGGTCTTTGTTAACCTCGGTTTGTCAGAATGACCATAACTCGACAGAGCCTTATAAATGTAAAACATTATAGATAACTAACATTGCTAAGTTAATAGTGTTACCTTTTCATGGTTAGTTTAAACAACATCCTGGTCTGCTTTGTTAATCAATCAAAGCTTTTATTACGGACACACACGGTCCAGAAAACAGACAGTAGACCTACAAATACAAAAAGACAAGTTAGTTTATTCTGATACAGTTAGGCTGTGGTAGAAGCCTTCAAAGTTTGCCCACTTGGCATATTTTGTAAGGCATAACTGTCATGCTGTTACATGTAACGTTATGTGTGTAAAACGTACTTTATCAGGCCAGAGCATTAATGTAAAGTCATATTTGTCTACTGTGTAAAAAGAGACCTTCTTCACTGCAGCCACTGTCGAGTTATGGTCATTCTGACAAACAGAGGTTCACAAAGACCACTACACGTTAAAGTAAAAAAAAACTTGAGCTGGACACTGAAATTAGTGTAAAAACCCCAGCTAGTGTGAAGCTAACGTTAGTTAATGCTAACTTCAGTGCTAGCGATGCTTGATTGCCAGCTTTGTCCAGCTGTCCACCTATATTCCCTTGTGTTAATCACAAAAAATGCCACTGCGGAGATAATGTCGCAAAGTATCTATTCAAAAATGCTAATATCTTTCACGTCTTACCTGTGGGCTGGTGCTAGTGAATACTGTGGTGCTATAAGTCGTACATGGAAGTGGGAGAAGTCATTGTTCCTGCTGAACTGCACAATCTGGCACAGTTTATTGCTCTTATAGTGTAATTGGTACCATGTGTTGTCCAAAACAATTTTTTAAATGGAACTTTGTCACTGGTATCAGTTTGTTAAGTAAAAAGCACATATATATAGTGGATAGAAAGCATTCAGTCATAGTTCTCACAGTAACACCATTTCCTGAAGGCAACATGACAGAGGAGTCTTCTGCCTTCTTTGTTAGGCTGTCACTCATAATGCCACGCCCCTATGAGTTGAAGCCACGCCCCCTACGCCAAATCAGGGCCAAAAGTCTGAAACCGAAAAAAAAGATCTGAAAGTGAAAAACAGATCTAAAACCGGAAAAAAAAAGATTTGAAGCCGTAAAAAAAATAAGTTTTGAATCTGAAAACATGAAATGTGGAACTGAAAAGAAATATAAAAGTGAAAAATGAAAATTTATAAAATTTATTCAAAATAATTCCAGAATTGAATCTAAATTTTATTCAAACTGAAAGAAAAATTGGTACACTTATTTTTAGTTTGAATACATGGTTTTATTTTTTCCAAGTTTTGACCAAAACTTAAATTTTCAAGTTCAAGCTTTAGTTTTTCAACTATATATATATATATATATATATATATATATATATATATATATATATATTTTTCAAATTAACAAAACATTTGGCCCCGATTTAGCTCCATACAAATACATATGTTTACCACAATAATACTCACACACATGAAAAAAAAAGAAAAGAATACAGTGCATGATGTTTATGCATGAACCCACATACGCGCCTGGAGTCACAGCAGTGCACATGCACATACATAAACATAAGGAAGTGTGTGACGACTTCGGCAGGGTGGAAAGGGTCTTCTCCAAACCACTGCTAGTCTACAACCGGGGAAGAATGAATGAGAAGCTTCCCTCCTCTCCACACCTCCATCCCTCCCACCGCACACTCTCTCTTTAGCTCGTGGCTAACTGCGCCGAAGGTCCCATAACGCCGCCGCAGCTGTGCGACCGTAAAACGACGCCACGCCCCAGCGAGGAGGAGGTTGATATACATTCGGATATTCAAATGAGGCCGTAACCTCTCCGCGGCGCTCTGCTGCGAGTGGAAGAGGACGCGTGGGAGGAATCTGATGGGGAGGCGGTACCGGAGAGAGATGGAAGGCTGGATGATGATGATGAAGAGCAAGAAAATGCCAGGACCTCAGATGAAAGAGAGGCAGGGTGAGGGAGAGAGGTGAGAGAAAACGAGAGAGAGAGAGAGAGAGAGAGAGAGAGAGAGAGAGAGAGAGAGAGAGAGAGAGAGAGAGAAGCCTGGGTGTAATGTTTCAGCTTCTGGCTCTGCAGCTTGCTAATTCAGCTGTGCCGAAGCACCGGCCAGCAGCCCCTGCTCTCACGCCATCGTAACCCCGTCAGTGTGGTAGCACGGCAACTTAGGCTGTGTTCACACTGTTGCTAAAAATCTCCCAATTCCCCCAACCTCACACAGATCTGAGTTTTCCTCCACAGTGTGACTGGCGAAAGACAAAGCTGATTGAAGTAGCAGCTTTTTTTCCCCCTCCAGTTCCAGTCTGGGCCATGAGGATCCGTGGCACCGAATCCCATCCTAATGTTTTTGTGGCCTTCGTGAGACTTTCTAATCTGGATCTGAATGTTTCCAGGTGACTAAATTAGTCCCACGTCATTTACCTGAGATGATCGTCATGAGTTTGGCCCCGAGGTAGCTTGTCTGAGCCAACACTAGCAAAGAGGAAACAAGTCAGGAAAGAAAGCCCCAAAAAAAACTAACCTATACCAACCAAACAAGTTGGTTGGTATTTAGGGAGATGCCTTGATTCAGACAATACCTGAAGGAATGTGTTGTCAACTAAATTAAAAGTCTGTTGGAATTTGGGCAGATGAATACGTATAAACAGCGACGTGCCATCTTTGATTACTCACGCATGTCTTTTTCAACAGTACTGGCAGTATTATGGAGTTACAACCAAGGTTATAATCGTTAACGAAAACAAACGAAGTAACCAAAACTAGGAGGGAAAAAACATTGTCGTTAACTGAAATAAATAACAAAAACAAGGAATTTAAAAAAAGACTAAACTAAAACTGTAATGTCTGCTTGCAAAACTAACTGAAATAAAACAATTGAGTAAATGTCCTCAGTTTTCGTCTTTGTCAATGTCTTTCACAGAGCAAATAACGTTATATCTTTCAGAGTTGACATATTTCCGAACATAGACCCGTTTTATTCAGTCTATGCCGTAGACAAATAGTTTCCGACTGGGAACCCAGAAATTCCGACATTCCACGTCAAATTAAACACAACATAGTCCATGCCCCTCGCCTGGCATCATCGTGGTACCGAAAGTCGGAAGAAAGCGGCAGAGTCCTATTTGATTATGACCGTGTCAGATAAAAGCAAGTGCCTCGCAGTGGAAGGTGGTAAAATAAAGTGGACAATTAAGGGAAAAATCCCACGAATTTGAAAGTACATTTGAGAAGCGCGCACAAAGAGGCTAACCTAGCTTACCTTAACAAGCAGTGACAGGGCAAGGAGAAGGCAAAGCCCCCTTCCCCCGAAACAGAAGCTATAACCCCGGTACAGGGCATGGATGTATGGGGCCAGGACCAGGCAGCATGACGGAGACAACAGCAGGACAGAGAACACTACAGGAGGACTTTCACCAGCGTCCCGATGGCTGCTGGTTGGTAAATACCCAGGAACACTAAAAGCGTGAGGAAGCGTGGGTTAATATGTGGATTAATACTGGGATGTCTACACAACTGTGGGAGTCGATTGACTTCAAAAAGTTCAAAACACCTGTTGATGTCTGTCTTCTTTAGTCTGTTGGCTGTTCAGGTTTGTTCCTGGAACACGTCACTTACACATTTTGCACTTACTGCGGCCTCTTGTGTAGACAGTTTACATATCTGTGCTCATCATATGTACATTGTATGTACCGGTGTTATTGTTGAATACATTGTGAATACATATTTCTAAAATTGTATGATGAATTTGTTGAGTTACTATTCAGTCCTTCCAGAAGAATGCGTTTTTGATTTTTTTTGTGATTGTTGCGGGCAAAAAATCCTTGATTATGCGGCACGTTTTCTTAAAAAATGCGATGGAATATGCGGGATATTTATGCAATTTTATGCGATGAAATTGCGGGAACTTGCAAAAATTGTGGTTTGATGAAAAAGAGAGAGAAAAAAAAAGTGATTCCACCCCCC
Source organism: Perca fluviatilis (assembly GCF_010015445.1). Lineage (NCBI taxonomy): Eukaryota > Metazoa > Chordata > Actinopteri > Perciformes > Percidae > Perca > Perca fluviatilis. The sequence continues at coordinate 34,761,438 of NC_053118.1, forward strand.
CCCCAACACCCTGCTTTTCAATGATGCTCACATCGCGTGATTACGTCACTTCATAAGGTTCCCATGGCAACAGGGGAAAATGGCTGCTCTTTTGTGAAGTAAAACGCTACATTTTTCAACTTTCTGCTAAGATATATGTGACTTTTTTGCAACAAAAATGCAGGAATTATGAAATCATACAAGCCCATCATATTTTGAGCGGAAATCGGCAATTTATGCGGCTACAGTGGACTTCTTTAACAAGTTTTGTCTTTAAGCTTTCGGAGCGTTATATATTTTCTATATGCCCCTAGCGTTTCCAATGTTTTAGACACAGATATGGTTATAATAAAGCGTCCAAAATGATGTCAAATTGCATATTTTGTCATTGAAAAACGTAACATTTTCTACCCCTAAACCCTCCGCCAAATAAGTGCATCCAAGTCTTCTTCAAACCTAGGGAAAACACTGACAACCTATAATAAATGATCTGTGATTCCAATAGAAGTCCAATTTTAGCAGCAATTTAGAACACAGCATGAAGGCCAGCAGTGTGTGCATCCCTCACTTTGTGCACTTCTTCTGCCTCTTTCTGCACAGCAGAAAGGTTGAACATGTTGGCAGCCACTGGAACAAAACGATATCTGGCAAATGCAAAACGTACAGCGCGAGTTCCTATTCAAGTTTTGAGTCAGCAGAAGACCTTTGATTATGAAACAGTTGTGCTTCCGGAGGCAGAATGAGCCGTGTTTTCGGAATACTCAACGATGCATCAGAGGTAGAAGCGCTTTCCTAAAAACAGATGTATGGCATTTCAAATCTCTCTTCTCCTGCTGCTTCCTCCGGTCTTGTAGGTGTGCAGCGCTCCTTGATCCTCGTCCCAACTCCTTCTGGTTTTTTCTTCTTTTTTTTTTCTTTTTTTCACTCACTTCTTTCTTTATCAGCTTTTGTGATGCATTGTTCTCTGAGCCTCCAGGCAACAACAGCAGATAGACCTCCAGTGAGTGACAACATTATGGAAAGGATCCCTACAGATGCAGATCTTCTTGTTAAAGAGTAAGATCCTTTTTGTTTAACCAGAAATCACCAACGCTAAACCCATCAGACTCCATATACATTAAAAAATACTTTTTTTTTTAGGCATTTTAGGCCTTTATTTTGACAGCATAGGCATGAAAGGGGAGAGAGAGGGGAAATGACATGCAGCAAAGGGCCGCAGGTCACAATTGAAGCCACGGCCGCTGCGGCGAGGACTGAGCCTCTGTAAATGGGGCGCACGCTCTACCAGGTGAGCTACCCAGGCGAACCCAATAAACAAATACTTCTAGCGTGTAAAGAGCCAGCATATTTTTATATGTAAATGGGTGAATTAAGGGTTTATTTCGACCAAATCACGAGCGGTGATTGTTGGAACAGTGGGAAGACGAACCAAGACGGCTTTTGATAGTTTTATTTAGTTTTTTACGATGATAAAATTACTGTCCATCCACTTCTTGTGGATGGAAATTGAAGGTGCGTAACTGCCCATTAACGCTACACTGCAGCTTGTTTCTCTTAATCTCGCTTAATACTGGACCAATGTCAGAGATCGTTGATCCAGTCAGTCACTTGGACACAAAAACATAGGAAAACACGGGGCGCCTGGTTAGCTCACAAGGCTGAGCGTGCGCTCCATGTACAGAGGCTCGGTCAATGTCGCAGCGGCCGCGGGTTCGGTTCCGACCTGTGACCCTTTGCTGCATGTCATGCACCTGTCTCTCCCACTTCCCTTACTTTATCTGTCCTATCAATAAAGGCAATAAAAGCCAAAAAAGTTATCTTAAAAAAAATAAATAAAAAATATGATCCATATGATCCAGGTTTAAAAATAAATAAATAAATGAAGTTACCCTTTAATCCAAGCTGAATTTAATGCAGTCTATAACCGGCCGTTGTTGATTGTGACTCTCAGTAATCCTCCTGGCAACATCAGTATAACCTTTTAATTCCAGCTGTTATGAAATATTAATTTTGGAGTTATGAAATGCCACGCACGCATAATAAAAAAAATTTAAAACTGGTTTTGCATGATAAAAGAATAACAGGCTATACAATGTATTTCTTAACTGCTAATTAACTTGCTAGTGCTAACTTTGCAATTGCAAGGTGCGTTCTAAGCTGCTCTTTTTCTGCCTGGTGGCTCTCACAGCAGAGAGCTCTGGGACACGTGCAAAATATATCGATGAGGACTGGCGGGGTAAATCGGCCGTCCTACACAGAGTACGCCACGCTGACAGCCTCGCAGGTGGATGCGGCAGAGATGGGCTCCGCCGCGGGCCGCTGTGGACTTTGTGTCAGTTTCAAGAAAAGTGGCTGCTTGTGTCCACGACAATGCACGGATACCGGTGCACATCCAAAAGCCGTCCCCGGAAAGGCGGAAAGTACGTCCGAGCCTCCCGGCGGGTGAACTGGGAGTCCGTTGCCCGCTTATCGGTTAACGCTTAATAAGGGTCGGCTATCCCTAAAAAAAATAAAATAAAAAATAAATCAGCATCCCTAACGTACATCTGTGTTAAGCGGGATTTTATTCTTGAACTTGACGCCTGACGTTCACCTCTCGAAAAATGCAGCTAGGCGCCGCGGCGTAAACAACATGAAATCAAGGAGAGGGTTAACTTCTCCTGCTCCAGATTTCCCACCGTGGTCAGAAACAACAGGGACACAGAGACACTTTGTTCCTCCCACTAGGACTCTAGACTCGCTACTGGCTCCGAAGCTAATCGCTGTCACTCTCTACCACACACTCTCCACGCACACACACACACACACACACACACGCACGCACGCACTGCTATTCTCGTAAAGAGATTGACGCACACACAAATGCACAAGTATAAACTTCAGGCCACTTATGTATATGGCGAAAGCTCTGCGTGGAAACCTTTAACAGTATAAATATGACAGAAATTGTATTTATATAGGAGTAATAACCAAAAAAAGACTTAAGTATTTTACTTTCAGTGCTGTTCATTTGGTTTATCCCTTTTCTTCTTTTCACTCTATTGAGAATGTAATGGAATTTTTAATAAAAAAGGCCATACTGCTGAAGGTTGCCAGAAGCTAAACTAAATGGATTCAAATTGAATTTAAGTGGATTTTGACGCCGTGGCCAAGTCAAGGTCAAGCCAGGCCGGGGTTTTTTTTTGGAGCGCCAACTGCAGCCCTGAGAGCGCCGCCACTTGCCGGTCAAGCTCCTGTTGTTTAAGGTTAATCCTGCAAATTGTGTTGGGTTTAAGTTGCAGTTAACCTACATAGAAGCTGGAGGTCGGGTCTTGATCCAGGACCACTGGCTTCTGATCCCACCACACGCCCGATACAATGTCCATTAGGCCAGCTTTGCATCAGATAACCTCTTTGGCGGAAGAGAAAGAGTAATAGAAAAAAAATCTCAGCAAAAGGGGTGGAAAGAGAGAGAGAGAGAGAGAGAGAGGAGAGAGAGAGAGAGAGAGAGAGAGAGAGATCACAGAACAGCGCAGACACCCGGAGATGAAACGTAATAAAAAGTCCTACGGATTCCATAATCCCTGATCAAAATAAATGTTACGTGCATTCAGTGTTTTCATTTGCTCTTCGGTTTTCTTCCTCATGGCCAAATTGAGGTCAGCACAGATTTCCATTTTGGCTCCAAAGCTGGTTATTTCCAGCAATTTTCTTTCTGAGGCGGAGCGGATAAATTTAGTGCCCTGAACTGGGTATTTTTAGCAAAAACCAACAACTGAGCAGGGATTTACCACACAGGTTCCTCGTTTCCGTTTTACATTTTATGCAACAGATCTTCATGGAAAGAACTGCTGCGAGCCGTGTGAAGCAACCTGGTGAGCCCTGTGACTAATGTTCAACATACAAAATGGAAATGATTCCACAATGAAATCATCACTGAAATCACAAATCACTGAGTGGTGCGTGTGTGTGTGTGCGTGTGTGTGCGTGTGTGTGTGTGTGTGTGTGTGTGTGTGGATGACAATATGACTTTAAAGAGTACTTCGTTCTGTCTTTCTGCTGCTTTCAGTATTCTGCTGAAATACAAATAATTGCTTGTTGAATTTAAAACATATGAAAGAAATCATTTCCAACTTTTTTTTTTTATTGGACAAATTGAACATTCAATTGAATATAAGAGGCAGCATTGCTAAAAGAATGACAGTTACATTTTAAAGTGTAGTTTTCTACTGATATTATCTTTCAACTAACTAAAATAATCGAAGAGTCTTTCGCAATGTGTTTGTTGTGCCAGTTGGAGTTCAGCATCTAGCTGAAGGGCACCTTTGCCGAACACTCAGCTTACAATCCTGTGACCTTTTAGATTCCAAGTCTGGGCCACCCTGCTGCCCTACTTCCCCAGAATCCATCATCTGAGGACAGAGCAGAGAGGAACTGCTCTGATTATAGTTTAAGGCCCGGGTCGTCAGTCGTACTCCAGCAAACACGCTTTGGGGATCCAACTTTCCCTTTAAGCTCGGTGGCGGCGTGCCGTGCTGAAAGCGGAGACCTGCGGTCGCCACTCGTCCAGAAAAGCCATAACATATCAGGTCGCCTGCGTAGCGACACGACGTCCTAATGTCTCACATCACGTTTCACTGATTAAAACAAACAGAGAAGGATCAAGTGCCAGCTCACGAGCAAACTTTCGGTGGCCGGGTTGGATCAGTGGGTACAGCAGGCGCACATATATTTAGAGGTTTATGCCTCGACGCAGATGTCCAGGGTTCGACTCCGACCTGTGACAATTTCATGCATGTCCCCCGTCCCCCCTCTCTCACCTGTCCATTAAAAAAAAAGTGTGTATGTATGTATGCATACATACATGCATACATACATATATACATATATACATATATACATACATACATACATACATACATACATACATACATACATACATACATACATACATACAAAACATACACACAACACATCATACATACACATACATACACACACACATATATATATGCATACACACACACACATATATATATGCATACACACACACACACACACATATATATATACATACACACACACACACACACACACATCTATATATATGCATACACACACACACACACACACACATCTATATATATGCATACACACACACACACACACATACACACACACACACACACACACACACACACACACACACACACACACACACACACACACACACACACACACACACACACACACACACACACACACACACACACACACACACACACACACATCTATACATCTTTTGGACCAAAATGCTGCATGAATTAACAACCTGCAGGGAAACAAATAGTTTCCGTAATAACAGAATCATGGACGGAATCGTGAAAATGGGAATTTAAAGAAGCTAGAAGAATAGAAGATTTCATAGGTCCCTACATTAAGTTAAGCGCTAAAAGCTAACTAGAGATTTGAAAATATGACACTGTCCAAATTTCCAACCGAGCCACCGCGCTGTAACCACTTTAAAAAAGGTGCAATATCTAACATAACAGCTAGCGTTTAAAATAGTAACTGCAGTACAAATTCAAAACACTGGAGAGAGTCGTCTCTCGTCTGGAATAAAAATCAAAACACAATCAAAAACAATGAATAAAATGGACATTTTTCCGGCCGCGATAATTTCCATTTAAAAATGATCGAGCTCATTTTTATTTATCATGCGATTAATTGATTTATTGCGAAACATCTGGGGTGTCAGGTTCGACAAAAACGACTAAAAGATATTACTGTAGGTACCCTAGTGACAGAGGGTTGCTTGTGTTGCTAAATTAAACTCAGCTATAAACTCAATATACATAAAGACTTTGTGGTCAGGGTTCTGGTTTTGGAATGGCTGGGATTTCAAGACACTCAAGTATTTATCATCAAATGTATGTTTTAAAATCCATAAGGCCAAACATCTCAATCAACAATTGACATTTTGCTAAAGCTTTAACTTCAGCGTTTCGTTCAAACGTGAAGGTATGGCAGCTGTCTGAACAAGTTGATAAAAAAATAAATAAAATGAAATAAAATGACTGCAGACATGAAAGTGAAACACATTTTGGGATTCTATTAAATCAACGAGTCATCTTAGGAGCTCTCCTTATGAAATAGTTATGCATTTTAAGATTGAATCATCTGCGTTTTTTACTTATTGAACATTGAATTTAACATGGCAAAAGTGTACCGAATGGATACGCGCAGACATGTTTGACATCTTACTGACCCCTTACGATACGGAGACAATTTCTCTGAATGCACTGTAGTCAAAGTGAGCACCAGCAGACATTTCAGTACATTGCAGCATCAAAAACCCCAAAGGAGAAGCTCTAATGAGGAGCTCAAATAACTAGAAAGTTGAATATTATCAAATGGTGGTTTCTGCCATTCCACCCAAAACATAAACATACCAGAGGCTGTCTGACGATTCCCTATCAGACCCTCACGGACTTATTTAGATAAACCAACTTTAGCAACTCTCTCAGGGGACGGATGACATTCCTCAACACATCCCTCCTTACAGACAAATGGGATGGGTTTGCACTAAATGCTTTTAAGCCTCAATCAGCGATTTGTTTTACAGCGTTTGGCAAGGACACAGGTACTTCAAAATTGAAATTGGCAAGTGGTAATCTACAAGATTGCATTTTAATTGTTGCTAAGCGCTGAACTGCTGCTTCTCTGCGCTGCCAGAGATCACGTCAATCCAACGGCGTGGGCGGAGTTCGTGTTTTTGGGGATTTTTCTTTTGACGGGTTTGAGGCTTCAGTCACTGGCGCTCGTTTTCTATGTCTCCCTGCTACCTGCAGGTATTCATTTTTCGGTTTTATTTCAAACAAAACGAGATTAATCAAAAAACACATCACAGAGTCTCATAAAGGAATCAAAACTACCAGACACCCAATGTGGTGTATGCCGTATATATATTTATATGAAGATATCACGGGTTTTTTCCTCAGAATGAGCCTTTGGGGGCTATGCACATAAGTATGCATGACAATACAGTAAAGGCAATGAGTCTGTGTTACCTTATCCAACAGAAACCTATGCATTTACCTGTTATTTCTGACAATTTGATAAACAAAAATGTATATTAAGCCAGGAGGATAAGCCAGATCATTGGCAGAGGTCATTTTACACCAACAAGGACATATTTATGAATGAAGACATTGATTGTAGCTAATAAAATACTTCAAACACTACACAGTGTAAGGGGGGTACAGGGGCTAAAATTCCTCTATGCAGGAAAAACCCTGGTAGGCTACACAGGCAGAAGGAGGTAGAACAGCTGTGAAGGTTCAACATCAGCTGAAGACTTTCGAGGACTATCTGACAGAGGATCACCCAGCGAGATCATTGGTGTCCAACACAAACACAGCTAAACTAACAGCAACCCCCCAACCGCCATCAGGCTCTTTGAAGTAGCCTCCGTCCTGCAGCACTCCACCGCTCGCTAAGCTACCACTTCACAGGGGGGGCTGCGTCACCTCCCTGACGTCCAGACTGAAGACCACCCCCCACCCCTTCCATCCTTTCTATGTACTCATTACCTTAATTGATGTTTAACCCGTAGATTGGCAGCTGATGATGGCTCAATTAAGGGCTTGCTGGAGGACAGGGATTAGTCCTGTGTAAGTAAGGCGGTTTGTTGTCCTGCGGCCGCGGCTCCTCTAGACCCATAATGCTTCACTTCGGGCCCCGAGGGTCAAAGCAGGGAGGACAAGTTGGCAAATGGCTCCCAACGGGGGACACAATTACACGACGCAGGTTCAGCCGGGAACTTCTTTTAGGGCTGCGACTAATTATTCTTTTCATTATCAATGAATTTGCACGTTGTTTTCTCGAAAAATAAAAATGAAACGTTGATTGTCTGGTTTAAAAATGTCATCAAATAGTGAAAAATGTCCAACAGGGGTTTTCTTCAAATTCATAATTTCTTTCCATTTAAAATACACAAATAACATTTACTTCACATATGACTAAGATGACATATTTAAATTTATGGCATTTCTGCTAAAAAAAAAATGTTATGAATGATTTTGATGAATGAATTAATGAATGACATTTTTGACTAAGATTTGCAAATACAATACCTGAGGTTTGGCACAAATATTTATTTTGATGCTTTGGATTGAAGGAAAGATTTGTTCCATTTAAAAAGAAATAAGCCATACTTAGCAAATACATGAATGCTTTGTTGTCACAAAGCAGCCAAGCAACCTCAATAAAAATTTGCAAAACGATCTATATGAGGAAATATTCAATTACAAAATTAGTAAACTAGATTACAAATCTGATCAAGCATTCATTCAGGTTCAGTACTAGAGTTCTACTTCTACGTGCACGTACCTAGGATTGGGCATCGAGAACCAATTCCTACTTAGAATTTTTTCAAAAGTAACCATTCCAGTTGAATCGTTTCTTTATTGGAATCGTTTGGAGGATTTGGTTTCAAATCTGATCATGGGTTCCCAATTTAATATGCGCAAGTTTTGGTTTCCGTAGCGGCCAGGCTCTTGTTGTGTTGCAGCCTTGGAGCACGGTAAGCGTAGCTCTAGTGTGGCTTTATTTAACGCTGAAAAAGCCCCGTCAAACTGCAACCCACCATTAAATCAAAATACAACTTTCCTCTTATTTGTGAAAATAAGCATGTGACCCGTTTCAACTCAACCCTCAAAGAATCGGAATCGATAAGAACCGGAATCGAAAGGAAGAATCGGAACTGGAATCAGAATCGTTCAAATCCAAACGATGCCCAACCCTACATGTACCAAGTGGAAGTAGGGCTGGGCAATATTTCGATATATCGCTATCTTGACATGAGAGTAGAGATCGTCTTAGATTTTGGATATTGCGGGCGCCTGGGTAGCTTCCCTGGTAGAGCAGGCGCCCATATATAGGAGGTTTACTCCTCGACGTAGCGGCCGCAGGTTTGACTCCGCCCTGCGGCCCTTTGCTGCATGTCATTCTCCCCTCTCTCTCACTCTCTCTCCCCGTTCATGTCTTCAGCTGTCCAATAAAAATCTTTAAGAAAAAAAAATAATAAATTTTTTTTTCTTCCTGGATTTAAAGGCTGCATTACAGTGAAGTGATGTCATTTTCTGAACGTACAAGACTTTTCTAGCGGTTAGTGGCTGATGGTCTCCTCTTTTGTGCAAAAACACCTTTGGCTTTAAGTTCCATTAACGGAGAAAGAGTGAGGACATTTCTTTCCCCCTCTCTCTCTCTCTCTCTCTCTGTGCTGGGGTAAAGTGCTGCCCTGCGATGATTGAATCATAGCCATAATAGCAGAAGGCAGAGGCCTGCTGCGCGCCTGAGTTCTTCCTGTTCTCCTCGCTCAGCGTGGGAACAGCCGTGGACAAAATCGGCACTGGAATCGGCGCACAAAAGAGGCCATGAAAAAGCAACAAGACCAGGGCAGGTAGTAATTGCTCCTTTCTGCTGAAATGCTCCGTCCGTTCAAATAAAAATATTTTTCTTAAAAAAGGGAGCACGGCTCGTGGTGTGAGGCTTTTAGTTTAAGAGCAGTGAACGGGGCATGCCCGTCTAACCCGGCTCACACAAAGGGTTTTTCTGGGATGAAAGCGTGGGTCAGCGGCAGGGGAGCGTGCAGAAGATACACGTCCACTAAAGCCAATCTATTGTACAAGGCTGAAGATGAAAAGGTAAACAGCCAAATCAATGAGGTGGCAGGGCACTCGCCCTCCACAACACAGCAGCTACAGCAGTGCAATCTCTATTCAGCACTGAAGCTGCGTTCTGCTCCACAGTGTAAATGGACAGTATACCCCCTGATCCCTGTTTAGGGAATGTCGGTTAAGTGAACTTCCATGGACAAAAATCCCTCCATTTAAAACACCCTGCACAGGGTCACACTACTGAAATCATATACTGAAACACAAACTGATACCATTACAAAATGTTTTCAACTGAAATGTATGTTACATGTGAATACATGTGATTTGATTCATTGAGTAGATGCCATGCAATGTCATTCCAGCGAGCTGCAAAGACTGATGGGTAATCTTGCTTGTTAACTTCCGGCGAATTGATGAAACCATTGTTCGGTTCTTGCCAAGGGGGTAAGTGTCTCGCCACAACGCGTAGCTCCTATGGCGCCATTTTGATGCTAACAAGCCATCACCTCCCGTTAGCATTCCACTGACTGCCATTCATTTTGACAGCGAATAACTTTACATCTGAAGCGTTTATAGACTCTATTTGTCCATTGTTTATTTCTAGAGAAACACGACAATGTATAAAAGGCTTCATTACCTTGTATCTCACGTTATGGCTCTGTAGCAGACGTTTTTGTAAAAATAGGCTAACGATTGTGTCATAACCACGCGAATTACCGTACAGGACAGGAGAAGCTCGCAGGCAGTTTGGACTTACATGAGCTAGCATTTTAGTTTGCCTGTGCCTATGTTATCTCCTTACATATACCTACGCTCTCCGTCTCCATAAGATTGGAAAGGATTGAGATTTCTCTTGGCACAGCTACCAGAAGACTTCCAACTTGCATGCCACGTTTACATCGTCTCTCTCAGTTGGAGGCTGCTCAGTAACGCTCAGCCAGCACCGGAAAAGTGCTTCTAATATCCTTCACTGGTCTTCGTCCAGAGACACGGGATCTGTTGGTCCATTCTTATATACCGTCTATGGTTCTTCCCTACTCTGATCCCTTTGAACTGATCATTTCTGCTCCCTACGGTTTGGGGTCTTACTTGACATGGCCAAACACCCTGTGCAGTCCACTTTGCGGGGAACTACTAGGCGATGGGACACACACCCTAAAACTCACTAGCTTACCTTCCTTTCTGTGCACTTCCCTTGGTGTTAAAATATAAGACGAACGTTTACCCTCCACAGTGATGTCAGTTTCTGCTCTGACCGACTAATGCAGCCTGGCCTGTGGCAGTGGTTAAAGCCAATCAATGCTTAGCCTGGCCGACAAACAAATTGATCAGGGAAAATTAGACTCCAGTTTAAAATTACAGCGCACATCGAAGGGATCCACTGTCCGAGTCTCAAGGGTCTCGACTAATGGGGGAGCTCTGGAAAAATCGCTCAGGGAATTAAAGGGTCGCTGCTCACTTGCTCTTTCGTTTGATTAGTCTGGATGAACGGGAGTATATTTCCAGGATGAAACAACCGCCTTCGGAGCTAGCAAGCTACACGCTGAAAACGGCAAGATCCGAAGAAATTAGTTTGCCCTTTAATGGACATAATACGCTAAAATAGAAATTTGAATTAGAGCCCGATATTAGGCATTTTCCCAACTATCTGTGTAAATAATTAAATAAAGACGGACGAAACCCCCTTCAACCATGTTATGAGCGTTGGCGTTGCACAGTTTGTCCACCAGAGGGCGCTCTACAACCTCCCTGTTGGCAGCACTCGTGTTTAACCCTTTAAGTTTCATAGCTTAAGTTTGTATTTTTATACATTTTATTCATCAGAACTTTAATATATTTAGATTTTCCTCTGTTCTGTTTTGACAATAAAACAAACAAGTTTATTTTTAAACTGCATTATTATAGTATTTTAGTGAGGACTCCTAAATAAGAACAAATAACTAATGTTAGGGAAATCTTTTTATGTTTTGTTACGAGTTTCTGGAATATTTTTCGAATGTCACTTTTGGCCAATTTTGCCAATTTCGGTACTCCTGCCTGCTTTCTCCAAACTGGGGGTGTGCGAACCGCCACCTACGGTTGCTAATACACTAACTATGGACTACTGACAATACAAATAACTGTTAGTTGCAGCCTGAACACTATTGCCATTATAGATAGTTAGTACATCCAGGCACACATGCATATGCACACTTGTATATGCTGTTACACACATGGAAGTACACGGCCGTGCAATTGATGAAATTAATGGCGATTTCCATTTCGGCTCCATGCGATCGCAAAAGAAACAATGTCATCGAGAAAAACTATAATTTTTGCACATTACATTTGGTAAGTAAACGCTTATTAAGTCCAATAAATGCAACATCTTTTTCAAGTGAAGGAGTAATCGTGTTATATACGCATGATTTCAATATTGGCCAAAATAATTGTGATTATGATTTTATTAATCGTAATCGAGCAGCCCCAAGGCTGTGCACTCAGGCCCACTCCGTCCCTTCATCGTGCCTCTGACAGTCCCTGACGCTCTCTGTAATGTCTGTGCACGGCAGCCTGTGTTTGCAATTCAGCAGGAAGCAGCAGCAGGAGAGAATGATTGTACTTCCTCGAATTAACAGAAGCAAGGAGGGAGAGGAGGGGAAGGGGGGTTGGGTTTTTTTTGGTTTTTTCTCTCCGCTGTGTTTTGACTGGAGCCAACAGAGCACACGATGGAGCACATGGCGGATAAAACACAAACCCTAGTCGTGTCTCCTCACAAACTCTGACGCTGTGAATTCTGACGGATGCTCAGGAGAATTAATTCCCGGATTATTTTCACTATAAAAACTGCCTCCTTTAAAAGTTTTTGTCCCGGCAGGGAGCTTTGCTCCGTCGACGAGAGCGGCGTGCAGCTTCGCCTGCAGTCACGGCGTCTCAGGGAACACAAAAGCCCATTACTGGAGCTGAGCCCGTCAGTTTCGCTGCAGCTTAAGCCCCTTTTCCACAGAACAAGTCCGGTTACAATATTTTGTTCCGTTTTTTGGACTGTGTTGCCGTGCGAGTGCGCGAGTGAAGGGGAGAGCCCTCCAGAGACTTCAGAGAGACTCTGCTGCATGAATGGGATGTAGCGGGAGAAGATTCAGATCATCTAAAAAAAATGCAAGATGCAACATCAACAGTTCTTCCATGCTGCAAAGAGATGCTCAACGGTAGATGGAGATGATGATGGCGATATAGGCCCTAAATAACGCCAGAGTTGAGGCCGCAATACGAGAGAGTCTTCATTGTCACACCTCCCAGTGGGAGGAAGGATAAGATAAGGTGATAGGTTTGTGTAAGGTGTCAGAGCTTCTTCGACATCTTGAAAACGTCAGAAACAACAGAGCATTTATTTCCATTTGTCAGCCTTATCCCCCGCACGCTCACACCTCAGACAACACTAAATTAACCTGTCTCCATGGTGAGTACTGTTAGTAAGGGCTGCAACTAACTGATTAAGCTGTCAATTATTTTCTCGATTGGCTGTTTGGTCTATAAAATGTCTGAATATGGTAAAATCGTCCTCAAATGTCTTGTTTTGGTCCACAACTCAAAGATATTCAGTTTACCGTCACACAGGAGAGAAGAAACTAGAACAATATTCACATTTAACACAGCTGCAATCAGAGAATTCTTCCTTGTTTTTCATATAAAATGACTCCAACTGATTAATCAATTATCAAAGTAGTTGGCGATTGATCTTCATAGTTGACAACTAATCAGTTCATCTTTGCAGCTCTACCGTTGGTGTCAACTTCTGAGTGCTGGTCGCTTCAAACAGCAGCTAACTTTCAAACAGCATCAGTTTGAAGCCGTTGAGCTCTAAACCAAAAAGGAGAGCAGAGGGATGAAAGAAGGAAGATGTTGGCTAGCCTAGCGCTCTCTGGACCCGGCTCTGACTCTACGAGACGAGTCGGTCGAATCTGGAACGTTCTGGGATGCAGCCTCACTTTGTAATTGGGCCTGGTAAGACAGGTTTATCTTTCATAGGTAGGGCTGTGAGTCAGAAACAGCCCCCACCCTTACACTGAACAAAGTCAATCGACACTGTTCTGCTCATCTACCTCATGTTTATTTCAATCTTACAATTACAATATTGTTATTAATAGTTTACCATTGCACTGAACTGCCTTGCACTGTATTTATATTTAAATCTTAAATCTCAGACTATACTGATATTGCACGATTCCTTCCCTCTCTTCAATTTTTATTGTATAATTTTTGGAAATTCTATTGTATTGTTATTCTGTATACTTAACAGTATTTTTTAAATATTTCTTACGGTCCTGTCTGTTTTTATTCTTTATATCTTAAGTAGGGCTGGGCGATATGGAGAAAATCAAATATCACGATATTTTTGACCAAATACCTCGATATCGAAACGATATTGTAGTGTTGACTATTGGTGCTTTCACAAAATATTTACACAATGAGATTTTTGATACATAATCATCAGTTATGTGGATATAATAAATAAGTGAGTAAAGGCAAATAATAGAACAGTTACAACAGCCTGGTAAGTTCAGAAAATGACATCACTTTACTGTAATGCAGCCTTTAAAACCAGGAAAAGACAACACCTATGCTATATTACGATATCCAAAATCTAAGACGATATCTAGTCTCATATCATGATATCGATATATTGCCCAGCTCTAATGTTAAGTGAGTGTTGTACTTTAAGAGCGAAGATTAACCAGAGTCAAATTCCTTGGTTGTTTACGCAAACCTGGCCAATAAAGCTGATTCTGAATTCTGAGTGTGTGGTAGAGCGAGTGAGAGAACGACGGCAATTAGCTTCGGAACGACTCTGGAGTCCTAGTGAGAGAAACAAAGTGTGCAACGCTACCAAGCCACGGCCGAGCGACATATAGTTACATTTTTCAGGCTTGTCCGTGTCTCCACGTACGTAGATTTTTACACAGAAGCATAAATCACGCTTAACATTTCTTTAGCCAATTAGGACTTATCATTTTCTTAATGCTTTTTCAGGCTGGATTATTCATTTCCAGTAAACTTATGAGTGCATCTCTGGTGAACACAAGATTTTACGTGCTGCTTTTGCATGATTCTTTGCAAGAGTTTTACAGATCGGTCAATTAAATCAACTCATCGATTGGTCGACAAAAGCAGACGAGCGTTAGTCGACTAAGAATTTATTCATTCAAGGACAGCCCTAAACGTGGGAATCTTGTAAATTCCTCCATTAATATTTACAGTTTGGGGTATTTGTAGCTACAGCTCATCCAAAGCGAACTCGAACTGAGAGATTCAGGAGGAATTCTGCACGGTGTGTGTGTGTGTGTGTGTGTGTGTGTGTGTGTGTGTGTGTGTGTGTGTGTGTGTGTGTGTGTGTGTGTGTGTGTGTGTTAGGTAGGGCTGCACGATATGAGGAAAATATCTAATTGTGATTATTTTGACTGATGTTGCGATGGCGATAGGATTCACGACATTGGAGGGAATGATGGTTTTTGTATCATTATTCTCATTTTCACTGAAAAATACAAAAAAATGATTGAAGTGCGATTTTTTTTTTTTTTTTGCGAGGATCTGTACCAAACAAAGATTTTTTTCTGTAGTCCGTAGGATAGGATTTGTAGGCCGGGACGTCTCTGCAGCACCACAATACTTCATTTTAAAATGGTTTGGCACATATTTTGCCTTTAACAAATATTGCACCCCCCCCCCTGCTTCGATACTGCACTAGTTCATATTTCGATTTTGATAAAATTGCGATTAATTGTGCAGCCCTATAGCTTTAGGGCATGTTTTATAGCCCCAAACCTGCAACCACACGGCCAGAAATGAGACTCTCCGGTTTATCGTCCATCCCATCACCCAGTTTACACCTGCATCTCTATATTACCTGTCTTATCCGTGGTTACACTGAACCTCTGAGGCCACCGTGTCCTTCTGCCAAAGACTCGCCACTAATCTGCTCTCCTCTGACTGCTGGGACGCTCACCCAGCAGCCTTATATCTGGACCGTATCCCTCGGGATCCTGTGACACCTCTGTGGCAAAACCCTGGGCTTTACACGCAGGCGCTGCCGAAACCTATCATCTGTCCATGTTGCAGCACATCCCTCTGTTGCACTAGATAACGATCTCATATATAAAAGTTCCTCCCGCCTCCTGACATGACAGACTTCTCCCCAGGGACATATTCTCATTGTCTCGTTGCCCTCTAATCCCAGTCACCTGGGGAACAAAAAATTTAAAATCCAGCCGAACCAGCGTTGGGATGTGGAAAAACTGACAAGAGGATATCTCATTCCCATAGTTTACCAACATAGCTAACCTGACGGGGAGCTTTATCCGGCTTTATTGATGCCATCATTACACGGGCTGCTTCCACGAGCCAAAAAAAATGGTTTCCGGGTTGGAGGAGGAAATTAGAAGTTTGATGGCACTCTCTCCCGGGAGAAAAGCAATTACGCACAGCAATGAGAGCACAATTGTCGGAAATTGGCTCATGAAAGAGACATAAAATGATCAGTCTGGCACAATAGCTTAAAGGAGATGAGGAAACGCAACCAATATGGTTATTTTGTTATAAAAACAGAACACAATTTCACCAATCACTTCAGCTGTCTTGAGGCAAAAATAACTCTCTCTCTCTCTCTCTCTCTCTCTCTCTCTGCGATGTAAACCTGTCATTTGACGCGTAAACGAAATTGATGGCGCGATAAAAGTTGCCAATAAACTAACGTTAGACGTGCTTCTCCCACAGATGAAAATCCATTTGCAGAAATGAAGAGATATCGCATCAATTCCAGCCTAACGCTGCCGATACGGCTCCTGATGGAGTGGTACAGGCTTATCACTATCACTGTTGCGCACAACGCTCAACAAAAACACACCGGGGGTGGTATTTTTCAGGAGGTTTTTAGGAGTTAATAACGTGCAAGGAGAAGCGGAAAGGGTCAGCGAAGCTGTAACTGAGGTAGTGAGGTTAACTTAGCAAAAAAACACTACGTGAAGCACCGCGTGTCCTTGACACGAAACACACAGGGAGACTGGAGGCTTTTTTTTCGCCGTGCAGAGCTTCCCTTTTAGAGTTCTAACCACAACACTGAGCCAGTTAGCAACTCCGTAGCCAAACCCATAGGCTACATAACACAGGCTAACGTTACGTGGCTGGACACGCAGCTGTCAGTGATGCCCAGGACACAGGAAGAGGCAACAACCAAAAACAACAAATGTAGCAAACGTGAAATGCGTGCACACAAGACTTACCCGAAGCGGTGTATCCACATCTGTTTGACGAGCCGACGAGATTTCAACGACACACTTTTGTTGCATTCGCGTTTCACCAGAAGGTTTCGCCGAAGACGAACGGCTAGCTAGCGCTAAACTCTCCGCCGAGCGCGGTGGGATACCAATTAAAACCAATTCTTCCTACTTGATGTACGAGGTAACTATTTAGTTATGGCAAATGGTGCCTAATCTATCCTGAGTGGCAATGCTTTGCGATTGACATGGACCCTGGCCAATGGGAGCGCGCTGTGCCCGCCGCTTCGACCAATCGAATCGCCAGCGCGGAGTTGGTGGAAGGTAAAGCTGTGAAGTAGGAAGGGCTGATGGCGACATCATGTGTTAAGAGTTTATATCCCTCCGCTTGTCATGTTTTGAGAGCAACCGGCTCCACTTTCTCTCTCTTTTTTTTCTTCTTCATATTATCCAACAAATCAGACTTTGTTTTACAGTTTTATTTTGGTAGGCTACATCATTTAGCCTATTAGGCTATACAAGTAGCCTAATTAAAACAGTCTGTACGGTAAATATTTAGCTTACGTAATCATTTGAAACGTAAATAAAAAATAATAAATGAGTAATAACCATTGTTTCACTTTGTAGCGAAATATTAAAAGTTGTGGGCTACATTTACACAGCAAAACAGTGTCTCGAGTTGGTATTCAGTCAGTTACTAGCATAAATAAAACATAATTATTCGTTTTGATTGCACATGCTGTAAATGCGTATTTAAAACTGTGAAGGCCCGAGCGGTCTCGAGCTTATTACTTTCACCGGATGTTTTAAAGAGCGAGGACATGCGCCCTACTTTATCTGTTCACGGCGGAGGAACACGGAGTTTACAGTGAGGGGCAGAGTGACGTACTGTAAAGTGACGGATACAGTCTGTCAGTGTGGCGCGAGGCACGATAGTGGGGAGCGCGTGTACACGTACGTTCGGAGAGTTTTGAGAAGAAGCTTACGTAGCAGATATATACATATCCTATTTTATAGGTACCTCTGCCGTATGTGCGCGAGGCTACGTCATGTTACGTCAGAAAAATGTATAAGCTAGGATATTTCGTGCATGGTCATTTTTTTTTCTTTTTTTGGCTCAAATTTGAAAGTAGTGAAGGAGAAGTCAAGAGAGTCAGTATTTATTTAACAAGAACATCAATCAACCAATCAAATATCCCTTATTTCTCACATCTAAAATAAATACATAAAAACAAACATAAATATAAGGAAAATCATTTAAAGCCTACTTGTAAAAAGACAAAAAAAGTAAAATAATAATAATAATAATATTTTAAGATATGTTGGAGTTGGGTTGGGAACCAGAGAGTTGCTGGTTCAAGTCCCCATACGGACCAAAGTATGGTGGTGGACTGGTAGCTGGAGAGGTGCCAGTTCACCTCCTGGGCACTGCCAAGGTGCTCTTGAACAAGGCACCGAACCCCCCCAACTGCTCGGGGCGCCTGTTCATGGGCAGCCCCCCCCTCACTCTGACATCTCTCCATATTAGTGCAGGTACTGGGCATGTGTGTGTAATTCAGGCCCATGGGTAATGTGTATAATAATAATAACAGGGTGAAAACATTGTAATTTCCCTTGCAGGATTAATGAATTATACATTATTATTACTATAATTATTACAAAAGTAAACAGCTGAATCAGCAAATCAAACGGCTATTCATGTTTTAATGAATGACTCAATATTGCTCAGACGAGCGACATGTATTTGCCAAAATAAAAATGTAATCCTAAATATTAAGATATTGCACTCATCTACAGTACAGTGTTGCCGGTTGTGCAGTTGCAACCTCACTTTTTACAGTTCAGACTGGCCAGTGAATACAACTTGCAAGAATCCCTATGAATAAAATGCATAAAAAACCACAACACAATACTGGTATAAGTGGAGTTGAGATGTCCAGCAGTATGGCAGACAGACACATGACGCCTGAGTGTGCCACACAGTCTGGGCCGCCCTGTCTCGGTCTGAAGTAACGCAACACATGGAAACAGCAGCACACAGCGGGGGAATGAACAGCTGACCCAAGGCATGACACACAGCTGCAACATGTGCAACCGTTTCTGACTTTAGAGGGGATACACACCGGGCTCTGTGACTGCATGTGTAGACCTCGAATCAGCTTTTTAAAATGTTTTTTTTTTTTTTCTTCAAAGAGGAAGCAGTGAGCAATGGATGTGACCCTATTACTCAACCGTCAAACCTCTAATATTGATATTGACTGTTGATCTGTGTCTATCCTACTGTCTACTTTATGCCCTTATAATGCCCATATTTAATGCTGTCTTTTTTAAAACTCTATCCTTGCAATGCTATAGTTTATATATATATATATATATATATATATGTTGTGCACTACCACCATGACACACACTCTCATAGAGCACCTTACTTTTTATTTAGTATCTTTTCTTTTATTGTCCATATTGTTCTTATGGATATATTATTTTATCATCCTGTTTATGATGTATGTGTATGTTTTGTGTGATGTCTTTAAGCTACTGGGACCTTGAATTTCCCCTTGGGAATCAATCAATTATCTATCTATCTATCTATCTATCTATCTATCTATCTATCTATCTATCTATCTATCTATCTATCTATCTATCTATCTATCTATCTATCTATCTATCTATCTTAATGATGTGTTAATGGAGTGAACAAAGAGAACGAGGGAGAACTAAAGAGTAATGAATAGTAGTAGTGTTGACACCAGCTCAGACACACACACACACACACAGAGAGGGAGAGAGAGTGACACACACACACACACACACACACACACACACACACACACACACACACACACATAGAGATTACACCGTATTTCCTGCTTTACATAAGAAGCTTATGTGATGGAGGAGCCCTGCAGCAGTCAGATGGATGTTGCCACTGCCTGCCTGCCTGCCTGCCTGCCTGCCTGCCTGCCTGCCTGCCTGCCTCGCAGGCCGTCCCGCTCGTACAGCTGGGTAGTCCAGCAGCCCCCGGGGTCAGGGAAATGTCACGGGGGGGAAAAGGACAACAACAACAACAACAAAAAGCCAGGCCAGAGTTTAGAGTAAAAACTAAATCAAACAGGAAACAGAACTTCTATGTACACCAAGAGTTAGTTACTACAAGTTATTTGCTTGAATAAAATAACTTTATGACCCGATTCATTTGTTTGCTGTTCTTGTAACAATGTCAGCCAGCAGGGATTTTTTTTTTTTTCATTCAGACCAAGCAATAACTACAATTTGGCGCCCCCTGTTGAATCAATGCTGAATCATCTCAGAAAGCCATTGGACGCAAGCTATTATTGTTCTCATGTCATGATTCATTTTCCCCAAAATTGAGAGCTACTTAGCTGTACTGCTGAGAAAATGACCTGATGATGTGTCCTCTCATATATGTCACATCTTTCACTGTAAGTTTTAGCAAAGAGCCTGAGGGATGAAAAGTGTTAACAAGAAGAGTTTGAGTTTGAGTTTGACCTGTCATGTTTTTTCAACTTTTGTTTTTCAACAAATTTTGGTCTGGCCGTGCTTTCATATCTTAGACAGAAAATTTTCTACACTTTTGATGCTTTTTTCAATGTTTTTGTCCCCTCCCCCCCTGTTTTACACTTCCTTTCACTACCATATATGAACACCACTAACACCAACATATTACTAGATTTACACTTATTTTTGGAATTCATGGTCAATAAACCTTATTTATAGGAAATTATACCTAATCCTGGAGATAAAAAAGCAGAAATTATGAATTATTCTCACTAATAATTAAGATAGGATAATCACAGAAGGTTGTACTGTTTCAAAACATTTAGATTTTTTTTTTCAAATGCTATAAAATTTAACAAAACACCCCAAATTCAATGAAAGTAGAGATCTGATCTTTTGTCGTACTTGCGATGCGCGTTGTATGAAATCATCCGTGTTATTTCTGGGTAATTACAATTAGGTAGTAACAAAGAAACCCATATTTCTGAGATAGACATTTAGAAAACGGGTCAAATTTGACCCAAAGACAACTCAAGGGTTAACGTGACAGTGCTCCAGTGCAGCCAGCTCCATGAAGAAATGGTTTTTCCCAGTTTGGTTTGGAAGAACTTGACTGGCCTGCAAAGAGCCCTGACATCAACCCTATCCGACACCTTTGGGATTAAAGCAGCCATCGATTAAGCCGGTTGAGTCCTTTTTTTTGAAGAAAGAATTGATTTTAAACCCAGAAAAAAACAAAGTATATCGTTTTTGCAAGAAATGTGTCTACTGTAATAACTGAAAGGGCCATCACCACTTTTGATGCGACACAAATTGAAAAAGGTCTTTTAAACCACACATAACTGAACTTGTAAAGAAAGTCAAACCAAAATTGGCATTCTTTTACAGAAATAAGTCATGCTTCACCCAAATTTGTAGGAAACAGATTGTTCAAGCTACGTTTCTATCGGTTTTGGACTACGGTGATATCATTTATATGCATGCAGCTTCCTCTACATCGAAGCCACTTGATGCAGTTTATCACTCGGCCCTGAGATTTATATCTGGTGATGGATTTAGTACCCCCCCACTGTCTCCTTTATCAAAATGTAGGCTGGACTTCCTTGGCTCTAAGAAGGGAGCAACACTGCATTCTATTTATGTATAAAGCCTTGCTTAAAAAATTGCCTGTGTATTTAACAAGCTTGCTGAATATGAAATCGTATCACCAGGGCCGATTCTAGGATCAGATCTTCAGGGGGGCTCAGCCCCTAATGAGAATGCGACATGGATACAGTGCCTATGAAAAAAAAATCATAATCAAAATCAGTATTTTCACTGGATAACAATGAACATAATTGGCCAAAACTACATTTCTGTTAACCCTTTCCATGACTGGCTTAGCATCGGTGTCAGCGACACAGGATATTAAACCTGTAATTGTTTGTCCTCTATCACTAACAGACAAGTTCACAAACTCTGAGGTTGAAGCACTAAAATTGATTTCAGAATTTATTTATTATTAAATTTTTTAGGGGGGCTGAGATGAAATTTAGTGGGGCTAGAGCCCCCCTAAAAAGGGTCTAAAATCGCCAATGCGTATCACTATGGCACTCGCACTAGTGACTTCTTGGTCTTAAATATTCCATTAGGACAGAATTAGGCAAAACTGCATTTGAATATTATGCCCCATATAAATGGAATAGCCTGCAATTTGTAATGAAATTGAACAGTCTGATTCCATGTAGTCACTTTAAATGTCTTCTTTATGAAGCCATGTATACTGAATATACATGTGCATTTTGAGTTTAACATTCTGTAACTGTTTCATGTGTGTACTTTGTATTGCAACTGTATAGTGTAAATGAATTGCTATGGTGGGTGGTTTTGTGTGTGTTATAATTTTCTATGGCATGTATCAGGGCATCATTGGAAATGAGAGTTCGCTCCTTGAGTGACCCTCCCTGAAGAAAATAAAGGTGATATAAGAAAAGCAAAAAAATCTGTGATTCCAGTTTTCTTAAATGTGAATATTGTTCTAGTTTCTTCTCTCCTCTGACAATATTTGATTTGGGGACAAAACAAGACATTTGAGGACGTCATCTTGGGCTTTGGGAAACACTGATCCACATTTTCTGACATTTTAGAGACCAAACAACTAATCCATTAATCGAGAGAATAATCAACAGATTAATCAATACTGAAAACAATGGTTAGTTGCAGCCCTACTGATCACTCAACATCAGTTTTGTGGCTGAATGGGAGTAAAAAAATCCTTGAGGTTCCAAAACCAGCTGGAAAGGCTGAAACAGAAGAGTGGAGGCCTTTATAGTGGCCATATAGTGTGTGTGTGTGGGGAGGATGGATGTCTAGACTAGAAAATAGAGAAAGTAGCTGGACTTTCTGGAGGGCTCCTAAGAAGCTTTGTGCTGGGGAGAGACATGTATTATGGGCCTCTGGTGTTGTCATTCACACGTTCTTTTTTTTTTCTATTTTGTTACTATTTTGATGAATGATCTTAAATATTGTAGTTACTGTTGTCACCTTTTCTTGATTTTTTTGTCTGGGTGGGCTGGTGATGCGAGTTGTTTGTTTTGTACGGAAGACGATTAGGGCCACATGTATTTGAGTTCTGAGTTTAAAGACTTTAATCTCATAATTCTGACTTTTTTCTCACAATTCTGACTTTTTTTTTAATAAAAAAAAGATATATTTTTAAGTAAAAAAAAAAAAAAAGTCAGAATTCTGAGAATAATTTTTTTCCACATGTGGCCCTAATCCTCTTCCGAAGTTTTGTATATTGTTAAAAAATTAAAAATTGTTAATTACAAAAAACACATTATAACCAGTGGGTCTGGGGTCCTGACATTGACATAGACATTGAACACACATTGGCCTCCTGTGCAATAGACTGCAGCAGAGATGATACTTTCGAAGGCGACTGAGACCGTACGGAGTGAGCAGCCAGGTCATGCTTAACGTCGCTGTCGGGTGAAAACCTTCCAGGTCCAAAACCGTTGTTTTTCAGGAAATGAAAAAAAGGCAAATTTGAAAAAAAACATTTTATTTATTGAGCTTATTTACCCCAGATAAAGTCAGACGAAATTGCCTCTCGTCACTTTTTAAATATTTGTAAAACCCACAGACTGACCAATGGTATTGGTTTCTGAGGAAAAAAACTTTTTTAATGACGAAATATGGAGATACAAGATTTCTGCCCGACAGCAACATTGTGTTCTAGAGAGCATCATCAGATATGGAATCACAGCGTGGTTTGGCAACTCAACAGTACAGCTGAAAAGCAGGCTGGTCAGCACACACAAGACAGCTATGAGGCTAATAGGGAGGAAAGAGTACCCGGCCATGCAGGGCCTGGAAGAACAAGCTGTCAGGGAAACAAGCGGAAATGATCACTGCAGACTCTCAGTCTCGCATTTCCAGACCTTCCTCCGCACACAGCATTCCTGGATGGGAGAAAAACGGGCTCTGGTTTATTGGCCTTCCTTTAAACCAATCACAATCGTCTTGGGCGGTGCTAAGCGCCGAGCGGAGCATCAGTGCCTCTGCTAAATAGCCTCAACATATCAGAATCAGAAATAGATTTATTGCCAGATAAGAAGCACTTACTGGGAATTTGCTTTGGTTGATGGTACATACATAAAAACAGTACTATAAAATAAACACACAATAAATACAGAAACAAATAACACATACATACACACACATACACACACACACACATATACACACAAATACACAAATACACACACACACACACACACACACACACATACACACACACACACACACACACATATACACACAAATACACACACAAATATACACACACACACACACACACACACACACACACACACAAACACACACACACAAACAAACACACAAATACACACACACACACAACACACAAATACACACACACCCACACACACATATACACACACATACTCCCACTCACACACACAAACATATACACACACACACACACACACAAACAAACACACAAATACACACGCACACATATAACACACACAAATACTCACACTCTCACAATACAATAACAAAACACACACAACCACAACACACAACACAATACAACACCACACACACATATCACACAAATACACACACAAATATATACACACACATACTCACACACACATAAACAAACACACAAATACAAACATAACAAACACACAACAAAACAAATACACATACACCCACACACATATACACACACATACTCACACTCATAATAAAAACACACACAATAATAAAAATAAAAACAAACACACAAAATATAAAACAATCACAAACACACACACACACACACACACAAATAAACAAACACACTAATAAAAATACAAACACACCCAACACACATATACAATAATATCAATAACAACACACAAACACACAAACAAACAAACTAATACACATAACTACTACACACATAATAATAACACATACATAAACACACATCAATATACTCAACACAACACACACACACACACAACAAACAAACACACTAATAACAATAACCACAATAATAATACATAACAAAAATAACCATACACACACAATAAACAATACACAACACACACACACACACACACACACACACACATCACACACACACACACACACACAACACACACACAATACAATACACACACACAATACACCATAACAACACACACAAACAACACACACACAAACACACTTATACACACACACATACTCACACAGCTTCAGCTGTCCCCATACATGAGCCATGACCGTGCATGTATCAAATATTCTTTATTGTGCGGTAATTGAATCCCGAGAATAACGTTACTCTCACTAAACCCAACGTTTCCGTGTTTTGTGCAGCTCTGTGATGAACAACCTGATCATCTGGTCACATTCAGCGGAGAGCTGACAGATATAAACAGGAACTGGATAACCCCACCGTGGTCGTTTTAGGCTGAATATTCAGCTCCCAACGCTCGGGAAGATTACTAACGTGTTGGCGAGGGCACGAGGACCGGCGGCTGGAGAACGCTGCAACAATGACCCGCTGTTACGCAATCAAATGAGAGCTGCTCCATGTTTGTTCCAACCTCAGAGTTAACAGGCTGCATGACATCCACAGAGAACAATAAATAACCCATTCAGCACTTTTGATGTTGTTGAGTTTGTGTGATGTATCTGTTAAAGGGTGCTGTCTGGAATTAAAATATACTGTATGATATGCTTTTCAAAAATGAAGAGGAAAATATACAGAACGGAGGTAAACATCAACGTTAAACCGTCATTTCTAGCCATGCTAATATCATCCAGATTATCATGAAGAAACCCTTATGAGGGGAAGGTAAGATCATCTCAAAAGACAAATGAAACTTATTTGCACAGTTAACAAACAACAAGTTAACAAAAGCAGCCGAAATGCCTGTCAAGCTAGCAAATTGCTAAGCTAGGCTGGCTCGACCCACATGGACTTAGCCAATACTCTTCCCTTCTTCTTGGAAATTTGACAATTCACAGCTGTGTGTGAGATAACTGGCTCATTACTTCACAATATTGTGCTATTATGCTACTTGCACACGGTTTACTTCATATTTAATGTTATACATATTTTATTTTGTTATACTGTATATACTATGTATGTAGGTTGTACATTTTATTCTACACTTGCATATATACATGTATAGTCTATTTCTTGTATTTTCTGTATGTGTGTGAGTATGTGTGTATGTCCCTGTAACTTGCTGCTGTAACAGAGTAATTTCTAATCTATCTATGTATCTATCTATCTATCTATCTATCTATCTATCTATCTATCTATCTATCTATCTATCTATCTATCTATCTATCTATCTATCTGTCTGTCTATCTATCTATCTATCTATCTATCTATCTATCTATCTATCTATCTATCTATCTATGTATCTATGTATCTATCTATCTATCTATCTATGTATCTATCTATCTATGTATCTATCTATCTATCTATCTATCTATGTATCTATCTATCTATCTATCTATCTATCTATCTATCTATCTATCTATCTATCTATCTATGTATCTATCTATCTATCTATGTATCTATCTATCTATCTATGTATCTATGTATGTATGTATGTATGTATGTATCTATCTATGTATCTATGTATCTATCTATGTATCTATCTATCTATGTAATCTGAACATACGTTTGTGATTGCAGCATTTGAAATGTTTAGTGTGTGTTGTTTTGAGCAGACAAATGACAACACACTCACGTTTATCACACAGACACACACTCACACACACACCTGTGTGGCGTACCGCAAGTAGGATGGGATTCAAACCCACGTCCCAACGTTGCCGATCAGTGGTCCTTCACCGCTGGACCATCTGGACCGGTTCTGATCAACACAAAGAACCGGAGACAGAAAGAAGATCCACCCGCTTCGAATGTTATCATTGAATTGAATGGGCGTTATCAGTGGTTATCAGCCTCATAGAAATGGTCAGTAGGGGGCCTGCCGCGCCTACTGGTAGGCTCAGAAGGCTGTTATCATCCATTCGCATGGTTAATCACGGATAAATACAACGTAGAATACCTAGATCCAATCCCAGAACAAACCAGGTCCCAGCCCTAACCGGAAGTCTGCTGGATAACGGCATATGTATACACAGGTAAGACCATTAAAATGAGAGCCTTTAAACTGTGAATATTTAGTCAATAAGCCGGCTAAAGACAACACAATAGAAAAAAAAAAGTTTTATGATGGCGTGATATTAGTGTTGACATGAGATAATTGTTGCACTACTAGCTAACGCTATTGTATTATTAGCATACACGCTACGTAGCAAAAGCGTACTAATTAGCATGTTGTTTTGAAAATGTCCCCATTAGCTTAACAGTGTAGTAGTTTTCCACACTGTTCACAGTGTAAATAGTAGTTTTCCCACACTGTTCACAGTGTAAATAGTAGTTTTCCACACTGTTCAGTGTTAATAGTAAGGCCTATTGCATGTAGCTGCTCATTAACGTAATCATACGCCTATTGAGGAAATATTCAAACCCAAAACGTATTTTTATGGTTGCACCAAGGATTGCACCTGTAGCATTGTGGATACATCAAATGGACTCCAGGTGTCCAGAGTTTCATTGTATATGCATATCCATGAATTTAAGCCTGCCATGTTTGTTATAAGATGACTGTCAGTCTATTAGTAATAGATAGATGTGGTGTCTATGTTGCTTATTTGTAAGTGAGCATTGAGGGAGGCTACCCTAAAAATTCATTGTTGTCCTGAACATTGAACTTCAAAAATAATACCCAAAAGCATAGGTCGTCTTTCTCTATGTATGTTTGTATGTCTGTCTGTCTGTCTGTGTAACGTTAATACAAATCTGTCAGTGCAAGTTTCTCTCTGTTTGTGTTTCGGGTTGAAAGATGGCCGAGAGGTAAGCCTTTACAATTGCTAATCTAGGAGCATTAGGCGAGTGTGTATGAGAAAGATAGTATGATATTAAAATACATAATTAACAATGACACTTGTTTATTACTGATTTATTGCTGACCAACTTTTTCTTTATTATTAAACAAGAGAGAACACAAATTAATGAAGAACAAAGGGAAACTTTGAAAACATTTTTTGAGGATGGAATAAACGGGTTGGTTCCCCTCATATCAAGAGCTGCATCAGATACTGGTTTGGAAACCAGGTCATAGAAGTAAGGTTTACTTTAATCCACGCTTACAATCAACATATCAAATAAATACATAATTCTTCTGTACTCACTGGTAAAAACCTAAAGTTTTGTTTTAACATCCCTTCTCTCTCGCTTATCTTCATAGTTGTCAGATTTCTCACCAACCCCTTATAGCTGGCTCAGGTTTGCCTTGGACCAGCTCTTAGTTATGCTGTTATAGCTTAGACTGCCCGGGCACTTCCTCTTTGACACACTGAGCTCCTCTCTCCTCTCCTCTATCCACTGTGTGCATCCATGTCCTAGAAATGCTTGTTACTAACCTAGCTCTGGGGAGCTTTATTCCCCTGAGCCTTATGTTTCTCTTACCCAGCAGTTTTCCTTGATTTAGATGGCAACCAAATCATGCACTGCTGCCCCGGGTCCTGCTCAACGCCTGCAATGCCCTGCAGTGCCCTGTTACGCCCTGCTATACCCCTCCAAGGCCCTGCTACACCCAGCTACACCCTGCAGTGCCCCTGCTACGCCCTGCGACGCCCTGCAGTGCCCTGCTACGTCCCTGCTATGCCCTGCTACGCCCTGTTACACCTTGCAGTGCCTTTCAGTGCACTACGCATTATAAACACACACAAACACACACACACACACACACACAGTAACTCTAAGAAATGTATGCAACAATATACACCCATTTATCACGGTAAAAATCTAAAGTTTTGTTAACATCCCTTCTCTCTGCTTATCTTCATAGTTGTCGAGATTTCTCTATCCAACCCCTATAGCTGGCTCAGGTTTGCCTTGGACCAGCTCTTAGTTATGCTGTTATAGTTTTAGACTGCCGCACTTCTCCTCCTTTGCACACACTGAGCTCCTCCTCTCTTCCATCTGTGTGTGCATCCATGTCCTAGGAAATGCTTTGTTACTAACCTAGCTCTGGGGAGCTTTATTCCCTTGGAGTCCTTATGTTTTCTCACCCAGCAGTTTTCCTTGGATTAGGGATGGCAACTAAATCATGGTTGCAGCTGCTGCTGGGTCCTGCTCAACGCCCTGCTATGCCCCTGCAGTGCCCTGTTACGCCCCGCTATACCCCTACCGCCCTGTTACACCCAGCTACAGCCTGCAGTGCCCTTGCTACACACTGCTATGCCCTGAAGTGCCCGCTACAACACGCTATGCCCCGAAGTCCCTTGCTACGGCCCTGCTATGCCCTGAAGTGCCCCTGTTACATCCTGCTACGCCTCTGCAGTGCCTCCTGCTACGCCCTGCTATGCCATGCTACGCCCTGCTACACCTTGCAGTGCCTTTCAGTGCCCCACGCTACTATAAATGGACGGACACACACACACACACACACAACACACACACAGTAACTCTTGGGGGTAATTATTGTAATTGTTGTATTTGTAAATTATAGTGTGGTTAGGACTCTACTCTATCTGTAAAGGTGTTATGAGACAACTGTTATGATTTGATACTATAAATATAATTTAATGGATCAGTTTAATTCCTGTAATTCTCTTTTTGTGTTTCTCTCTTTCAGAACTGGATTGGTAACTACAAGAGGTCCTTTAAAGTTTGGTCTAAGCAGGGAGCCAAACAAAAATAAACTTTTTACACAAGAGAGTTGTCACCGTATAATCTTTTGTCGGACATTTCTCCTAAAACAAAGGTGATGAAATCAATATTTAATTGATGCTTTTAATTGTTATACTAAAATGGACTGTTGTTGTATATGAAGCGCCCTGTTTACATCAGGGGTTCACAAGGGTCATTAAACAGATTTTCAAGAAAGTATTTGCCAAGTATTTCATCTAGACTCAGTGTAAGACTGCTGTGTCTATTGAAAAGAATCATCAGGTGATCTACCGCAAACGCTATATTGTTTTTGCAGCTTGTTACAGGGTTTTATAAGCCAAGTGAACCAGTGAAAGTTGGACAATAGATTGACAGATTTTCTCTGTATGAATTCTACTATATAAAGAGATGCTGACTCTATGGGTGTTAAGTTTTCTGTTCATCTATTTTGTTCTCAGGCACAATGAATGACATTAAGGGTAGGTGGTCCACATTGAGGGAAGATGGAAGAAGCAGTATGTTCAGGAGGCAGCAGCACTGAAGGCACATGGGCAGTCACAGGACCTTAGCCCTGAGATGAGGGATCTTAAAATAAAAGGGCATCTGAAGAACCTGAAGTTAGAGGTTTGGAAAGAAGCTTTGCTAGGCATTAGTGGTATCATTATAGTATTAGATGTGAAGGATGATTGATGGCAATTGTGAGATGTGAGCAGTACATTGTGACAGACAATTGGAGTGTTTATCTGTAGATTATTTTAGAATTTCAAATGAATTCATCCCAAATAAACATTCCATCTGATTTTTAAACATCCAGGGTATACTAAATCAGGGTCCTCCGATGATCTACGTACTCAAACCATATCCATCCAAATGTATGTTATAAGCAATTATTAAAACATGAAATGGCAAGCATAAAATAAATAAAATAAAAGAATAAAACACTGTAAGACCACAATTAATCTGTAAAACAAAGTAGTTGGGTCAATATGTTTACAAGGCTATCGGTATCAAATATTCTCACATTAAAAAAGATTGTCGAAGGCTTATACCTACCCTCTCAAACAAAATTTTTACTGGTTGGGCTAGTCTATTCAGATCAAGGTGGTCAATTGGAAACATTAGTAGTCACACAATGGCTATGAGTCCATTAGAATTAAAATTAACGGCTTGTCCATTTTGTTTATAAACCACTATTTACTATTTTGTGGGTTTGCTTGTTTCTAAATATTATAAAGGTGTCCAAGCTTGAGGCTCTGGGTGTGGAGACTGCCATTTTATCTTTGACACTCAAAAAGTAGTTAGGAGGTCCTTGAAACAGTAGTAAGAAAGCCACTGTGTTCCTTGGACTCAACGGACACAGTGAACAATTTTGCACTGCATTTCAAAGGTAATATTTGTTGTATGAAAGTCCACAGAAATGGACTCAGCCCCATAATAGTGCAAATATCACATAAAACAGTTTTATGGAATTAATTGTTGTCTGTTTCACATCTGCAGCCAGCTCTCAGCCAGCTCCTCAGCAGCAGCACCTACTAAAGAGTCCATCAGTGTGCTTTTGAAAAGTACAAGATCTTTTTCAACCAAAGATATAGTAAGCATACGCTCAAACACTTTTTATTATCAAATTAATAAATTATGTATCTAATGTACCCATCAACCATAAAGATTATGACACTTTGCAAAACTAGCTTTCAACAGGAGGGGAAGTCAGAATTATCTCAACTGTGTAAACATGTGCATGCATATGTGTGCCCATGTCTTTCAGAGGAGGCCGAGGTACTGGAAGGCTCCCCCTACCTATCCATTTTAAATAACGTATGATGTAACAATCAGTTAGGGGCTGCCCATTGACTTGACCTCAAGAAGCCCTCCTTCTACTTGAAGAAACCAATTAGGAGGCCATTTGGTAGCTGCTGACCAAATTTCATTTGAAATAAGTAAGAGGATATAACAGTGGCTGTTGTCTTTCTTTCACTTCTGTGTTCCTGCAGACCATTTGGCTCTATGCAAAGTTGGGAAAATAAGTTAACTAAAGAATAAATACAGGCCTTCATGTGAGTCCTTGATAGTGCTGGGCCATTGCAGACATCCAGAACAGCTTTATTGACATTTTATGCTCTTTGGACAGTTTTGTAATGATTGTTACAACATTCCCAGTTGGAGTTTTCTATCATTATGGGGAGTCTAAGTCCCAGTACGGACTAAAGTACAGATTGTGGATTGGTAGATCTAGAGATGCCAGTTCCTGGCACTGCCAGCAAGGCACTGCACTTCAACCCACTCACTCTGACTCCCTCCATTTGTGCATGAATAGGTCCTGAGCATGTTCAGGTGTGTTTGTACCTGTGTGTAGTGATTTCTAACAAACAGAGTGTACATTGTAATTTCCCAACTGGGATCAATAAACAGTATAAATTAATTAAAATGATAGTATAACACGCTTTCTAAAAAGGTACCTCCTCCAGAATATCCTGTAGAAAAGTTTAGTTGAATGTGACTGGGATACTCCTGGCAAATACTTACTATTTTTCTATTTTGCTCATTAAACTATTAACTATAAACTATTAAACTACATCTTCATTGATAGTGCTATGTGATTATTTGTTCTCCAGTAATGTGAAAAGACCAATTATTTGTTATGCTCATATTACACATGTTTTCCTTTTTCCCAAACATATCAATTAGATACTAACACAATGCAACCCCACTGACATGGCAGAGGGAATGTCTAAAGCACATGGACGAGAAGGTAACGCTTGAGTTGTTGATACCTCCTGTGCACTGCCAAGGTGGATTCCTTTAGCAAGCAACCAACCCCTCCTCTAACTGCTGAGATAATTACAAAATATGAAATTAAAAATGTAATTAAATGAAAAGATATATATAACATTAAACTTAAGAAGCACATGTCACTACATATGTAACTTTGTATCCAACCTCATTACACAGCATATTTGACCACTGTCCACATGTCTGATGCAAATATTGAGAAGTTCTCTTTCACCTTTGTGTCATGGTTGAATGTCCTTAAATCAACAGACACAGCAGTTTGTATCCAAAAAGAAGTCAGTGGAACAGGATCTTTGAGGCTATGTGTGGAAATGGTATTTTGCAATCTTAATACATTTTAAAAAACAATTGCTACAAATCATTTACTTGTTTGAAAATTACAATATATAGATACAATATTTATCCAAGTGACATTTAAACAGCTTCTATAAGCTTGGTATCCTGATCACTCCACACTTTAAATTACTGTGAGATTTTAGATTTAGATGTTTTACTATAACCATTGACAGTATACATTTTAATTAAGAATCAAATTTGCATCTAGAAAGATGTTATTGTGTTTTCTTTTATGTTCTTTAGGTGCACAGCAGATGGAAGGGAGAGTCCCCAGAAGCCACTAATGTAGCCATTGTGATGACTGAAGATGAAGGTATCTGTCCAAACTGTGGTATATATATTTAACCAGGAAGTCCAATTGATACTAATAATGCCTTTTTCAAGCAGCAAAGATAAAAACAAGTAATTTCAAAAGGTTACAATACTGCAATATGTAATCACAATTATGTTATTATAGATGAAAACTGGTTGAACCTAAAATGCATTTGAAAAGAAGTAGTTGAAACAACTGAAATTATAAAATATAAGTAACAAGGTTCTGACATTGAAAATTGGGATATTTCCATGTATAACTAAAAAGGTTAGGGCCTCATTTATAAAACCTGTTAGGCAAGAAAAGTTGCGCGAAGCACGGGTGAAATTTGTCGGTCGGCAACATTCCTCGCAATAGTCGGGATTTATAAAGAATTTCCATGCGTAAAAATGCTCCCAGTTTTCCGCAACCTTGACCACACGCGGTGATCAGAGTACGCTCCCAAAGTTTTGTAGACAGTGTTTTAGTGAACTCCTCAAGGTATGCCCGCTCCTAACCTTAACCTAGTTATGGTTTTCCTGAACTCCAACAATCCCGCTCTTTAAACCACTCCAGAGCCGGGTCGCAGAGCCCGTGAGGGGCTGCCAGCAACGGGCGGGTAGGATCCTCCCACACAGCTGCTCCCGCCTCCCCCTCGAAATGTGCGTGTGTGTGTGTGTGGTGTCTGTGTGTGTGTCTGTGTGTGTCTATGTGTCTATGGCCTTAAGTGGTCGGTCTGATTGTAGGTGCTGTGTGGGAATGTTGTCTTCTGCACCTGCTATTCCCACAAAGTTACCAAATTGTTACATTTCAAGCACTTTCACCTGTTTTGCACCAATAATGATCCAAAAATCTTGTTTCTATTTTTACCTTTTAATAGTTGAATTTCCTTTTCACAAAACGAAAAATTACTTCCATATGATCATAAATGTGATCTCACAGGGGTAAATGGCAAATATGAACCATAAATGATGTATATATCATTGGTAATTGAGCTAAATCTGTTAAGTATTAAGTTGTGTAACAAAATATAAGGAACACTACACAAGGCTAAAGCTTCCAAACAGGATTTAGTTTGATGTTCTACTCTGTTAGAGATATCGATCTCACAATCACTGAATCGGATTTTTCCCATTTTTCCGCTTCGTGATTGGTGATCAAGGGCCCTTTCAAGGCTGGAATATTCATTGATTGATTATCATGGACCTTTATTAGGACAATTTTGCAAACAAAATCTTTCAGAATAGAATCTATGCACAGTCTTATAAATGAGGCCCCAGGCCTGTTATCTATGGAGAAAAAAAAAAACGGCTAGCTTGGTAGGTTTTCTAACCATGGTAACTATTGATAAACTGAGGTGCAGGTCACCTTGATAAAATGTGTCACTAAATAATTACTTAAATCATCTCCTGAATTTAACATTTTCAGAAATTATTTTTCTTCATTTCCCACCCCTCAGCCCCTCTGACTGTCAAACCAGCTCAATTTAAATGTCAACTGGGCACCTACAGCTTTTCTGACTTTATTTTATTGTTATTTAACTTTGCTTGGTGTTTAACCTAAAAATCTGGGAGATTTTCATTCTTGCAAAAAGTTGTAAAATGAAATGGTGCCTTTAGAGACAACATTGTTTTATATATGTTAATGATTTCAACTAACTGGTTTCTACTTCCAAAATATTTCTGTATGTTTCCTTTCGGCAGATGGAGGCAATTTGTGTGTGTTACCCTGATCCATTTTGAGTACTAGAAGAAGAATGCTACAAAGAAGTGCATGCTCATGGTCTAGGAGTCGTGTGTCAATCATGGTCCCACACTGCCTGTGGTTTTAGAGAGAAGCATGTGCCTTTCATTGCCAGGGTCAACAATAACACCATGCAAACACCCTGATTTCTAGCAGTCTATATCTAGGTCCATTGCCACTGAAAATCTCCACGATGTCCCCATTTCCAGCTACGATGCCGTCCCCTTCCTGTTTCTTTGTGTTGGCAGTAGTTTTGTGTTCTCTCTGTAGGTAAATCAGACAGATGCTAGCCAGACTATCTGTCCAATCTGAGAGTTTTTGTTGTAATATTTACGCATCAACGCATAACAAGTTTGAGGGTTTGTGTTGATGGTCCCCACTGCATCCTGGAGACAAAACACACACACCCCGCTTAAAAAGAACCCTGGAGTGTTTGGTCGGAAAGTCCAGCTTTGAGTGAATTGAAAAAATCAGTGAAAGCTCATTTGAACTCTGGTGCATGTCTGTAATGGATGTATATGTGATACATGGATTTGCCACGGGCAGCCTTGAGTTTGACACGGATTTAAAGCCTGTTAACATTTATTAGGTGCTGTTCATCATTTTCATTAAAATAGACTCCTTGTGAATCTTGCCTCTACATGCCTTTTGGATTACACTTTATATATTTTAATTTTACTCCTAGTTAAGATTCTCTTGTACTTATTGTTGCTTATTGGTTCCACTTCAATGTGTCCCCTTTCAAACCGTACAATGTGGGGAACATTTAAAAGTTATATGTAAATGAATTGAGTATACCCTGTTGGAAATAAAAGGTAATCCTATTTCTCAGTTTCATTATTGGTTTACCTATTCAACACCTAGGGTCACTGTATGATTTGGATGTTTTAAGCATAACTTAAACTTTATTTTCCACAGTCCTACTACCAGACTGTTAGAATGTCCCTTGTTTATTGTCACTAGTAGGATTCTTTGCAAAATTGATATTGAAAAGAGGGTTAAGTGTCAAAGGGATTAGTAAACTTAAGGAAAACGTGGGTATACAGTTGGAAGATTACACTTTATTTCTACTCTAAAATAAATTAAAAAATAATGGTTGGATTTTCAAATGTGCAGTACGACATTAAGTATCAAAAAGAAAATATGAAAAAGTACAACACTGATACATCAACAAGATAGAAGAAGAAAAGCTACAAGCTAAAGAAAGGAAAAAAAAAAACATAAGATAAAAAATACATGAAACGGTAAGTATATACAATAACACAACCTAACAGCTAAAGCAGCAAGACAAATTCATTGTTTCCATTGATTAAGCTAGGGACGCTTGCTTTGTGCTGAGGCTGAACCATTGACATATGATTGAAACTAGTTGGAGCTTGCATCATGGCTTGCATGATGTATCCGGCTCACAAGCATTCCTTACCGTCACGTGTTGCTCTTCTTTCTAACGTTTTTAGAGAAAATATGAAAGTGTCTGTGACAACTCAACAATATGACGGGTTTATGTTAAGGATATCCGTTTTAATTATTATCATTGATTCGAAAATACATCATTAATACACTAGCTTTGGATAGCGGGAAGGCTAGGGGGCTCAATCATGGTTAGAGTCTGGCGCGGGAGGGGCTCCATTCCATTTCAAATTGTCGGGGTGGTCGCGAACCTACATCCAAATGCCACTAGACTATATCTCCATTAAGAAGTAAAGACGTTTAATAGCTTGCTGATTGTAAAAATTTTATTTATGTCATTTGGATTGTATACTTCAAAGAATATGCCTGGGGATAGTGTTACTATTAAATAGTGTGCTCTTGAAACATACAAACAATTTCTACATAGGCCTACCATCTGGTTGGATTCTTACAGGCCATAAGGCTAAATAGGCTATAAGCTATAGATTTGCCAAACATAGCTGCAAAGACTTTAGTTGCTACAGTGACAGGTGTGTGAAGGAGGAAAAATGTTAAGAGAAAAACTAACATTTGCCCTTGTAAAGTTCCAAAATAAAAAATTTCAATGGAGGAATAAATAGCCTACAGAGAATACAACAGGGCCTAGGGCTACAGTATGTGTCCCTCTTGGTTTGGAATAACACACAATACACGCTCTTGATTTTACAACCCTAATAGCAGCATTTAACATAATAACCTCATGCATGCCATGTGTGTCCCAAACAGAAAATAAACTCTAAATGTGTGTGTGTGTGTGTGTGTGTGTGTAAAAGTAAATATGTTTACACAGTCAGAAACAAAAAAACAAACAAAAAGCTTCATTTTATATATTAAGCCTTGAAAGTGCTCTGAAACTACACCTGAGAGGGCTTGTGTCTGTGAAATGAGAAAATTAAAACTTTGTTGTAGAGTTGAACCAAATACATTGTTGGAAAGCACTTGTCCTGAGAGTAACATATGTTAGTATAAAGATTCTTCATGGCTCCTGCTTTGAATGACCTACCCTTGAAATGTCACTTGTGCATGTTTAAATGCTTGTAATTCAGCAACAAAAGGGGTTAGAGGACATGGGGACCAAGGCAAGGTTATAAAAAGCTCTTTTGGCTCCCATCTATCAAGTCATTATAGTCAACAACTGGGGTGGTGTCAAATACTCTAAAATGTAATTTTAATTAATTTTTAACCAATTTAACAATTACATATTTGAAATATATGATTACATAGATGTGTTTTACTTCATAACACCTAAACCCCCACTCTACTCTCATCTTCAATATTTACAACCTCCAATTCTAAGAAAAACGGTAATGTTTTAAAACTACAACTCCCCTGTAGCCACGCCATGTAAGCTTGATACAAATCAGCACTACAGTTGTAGCCCTTCTACGCAAATAGGGGTACTAGTGAAAAGATTAGTTAAAAATATCTAGTAAAAGCCGAACTAGTAATTACAGGCACTAGATGTTCTATGTTAAGAAAAATGTATATGTTGGTTTATTCCTGTATATATAGCTAGAGCTCAAACATTGACTACTCCACTTTTGGAATGGCTCGTTTCCGGAAGTGTTTTTCCCCTACTCGAAAAATAGCTGATATAAAGAGTTTTAAGCCTGTAATCCATGACACAACCAGCTACGATGAATAGTGAGTATAAACCATTTGATTCAAAAACACAAAAACATTTTGAAACGGCAAGAAAAGGCATATATATCTATGGAAAAGGCAAAGGTAGCCGTCAGTATTTTTATGTGGGTAAACGTTTCTAGTAACAGGTAGATTGGACAATCAGAGACGTTGTTGTTACGCAGGTAGTATTGTGGTAGGTTGTTTTGTCAATGTACTTCCGGAAAACCTTCTGCTACCAAAGACTGAAAAATCCTTTATTTAACGGTCTTCCTTAGAAAAAACATACACTGTACAGATATATTATGTATTAAGGTTAAGTGTGGGACAGTTCAAACACCAAAGCTGGCTATACATTGAGTACAACAACGCTTTAAAAGCTACTTAGACAGCAGTTGGCAAAAGTGGTTTATTTATTGTCCAAAAAACAGCTTGTTTTAAATTTTTTTTTGGTCTACATTTGAGGAAGTTAAGAGCTCAAGAAAAAACAAACATGGGGACTTTTTTGTAAAGTTAGACTCTAATCAATCCAATCAGCAACATACATCAACTAGGATCCACAGATCAGTTACAATGAAATCACACAGAACCTTTCAAAACTGTCAGTTTGTTGAATTTTGGTTAGCTGGAATTAAGGAGACATTTTGAATGATAAATAGCAAAGCATACAAGCTTGCTCAAACCATTCATTAAAAATCAGGAACAAACCAGCCCTAGTCATGAGTGCTTGGCAGTGCTAGTTAAGCTGTCATTATCATCATCATCATCATCACATACCATCATCATCATATACCTAGCGTATGCTTGACAAGTGGGGAGGTCTGACAGGTAGGGGGTTCTGGGATCTACATAACTCATAACGTTGCAGGAAACAATGTCTGGTACGATGTTGGTAGAAACATCACAGTGGCATGATGTAGCTTTCTTCCAGCTGTTTGAGACGCTGGATTAGAAGCAGCTTTTGCAACCAGTCGCTCTGGTGTCATTGATGGCAGAGCACAGAAAAGGCATGCTGCTTGATTGAGGTGTACAGTTACAGTTCTCATTTCCTTTGTAAAGATGTGCTTCTCCTCAGCTGCCGTCTCTATATGTAATGCATCAATTCACCTCTTTCAGACTCCTCTTGAAATATCATCTTCTTCAATCTAGTAGCATTACAAGGGAACAAAGTGCTATCTCATGTTAGCAGGTGGCTGATGACAATGATGCCAGGTAGTTGTGGCTACTAAGCGGTTGTCAGATGGTTACTAGGAGTGATTGCAGTGTGGTTGGACTTAGGTTGTGGTAACTAGACTCTACAGTTTCATCAATAGAGCAGAAGTAGACAGGTTGAAGAGGGATCGTAGACATGCCCTGAAAAATCAATTGTTGCAGGGAAGATGCTCATTCATGGTGGCTACTGAATACTGTTGTATCTCCTTGATTGCTTGTCCCAGTCTCTTGCTGGAGTTTGGCTACCTGCTTGGATAGCTCCAACGGCAGTCCCCGTCCATCTGAAAGCAAAGTTAGAAAATCATTAACATGCAAAGAAATGAATTCATTAGTTTGTATTTATGGTCCTTGAAAAGTTAAAAATTCAAATTCCTAAAAAATCTACCTACAGTATCCACTTATCCCAGAGCTGGGCAATATATCAATATTATATTGTCTTTAGATTTTGGATATCGTATTATCATAAAAATGGCATAAGTGTCTTTCCCTGATTTTAAAGGCTAAGCATTACAGTAAAGTGATGTCATTTTCTGAACTTCTACTCAGGACTGTTGTAACTGTTCTATTATTTGCCTTTACCCAATTCTATTCGCTATATCCACATTACCGGCTGATTATTTATCATATATTATATTTTATCATTTATCTAAAATCATTGTGTAAATATTCTTGTGAAAGCACCAATAGTTAACACTACACTATCGTTGTGGTATCGACATTCAGGGTATTTGGTCAAAATATGATATTTGATTTTCTCCATACAGCCCTAACTTCTATCCACAAAGTAATCTCTTACCTGGATATTTTCTTTTCAGATGGAGGAGGACTGCTCTCTCCTTGATCTGCTCCTGCCTTGCATATAAGTTGGCCTCTGAGTGCCCACTGTCAAGACATCTTTAAGGTAGACTGGAAGTTCAAAATGATTCTTTCCATCTCCAATGCGGTGTTTTGTTTCAATGTTCTGTAGAGAGTTCAATTCTACAATGGTCATCAAGTAAATATTATTAAATGTTATTTAGACACTTGATCGAGAACAGCAACAGACAGATACAGCCTACTTACTCTGTTCCATCCTCCATGTACAACTCACGAGTTCCAGATCTATACATTACAAGAGGTACAGCACAAATTCAGTAGTTACCTACCGAAATCATTACCGTGAACACCTGACCAAACACTGTAGAAGTTATAAGGAAGGCCTTGGTGGTACTGCAGCATTACTTAACTCTTCATTTTATAACAGGAATCTTCAACGGGGGTCTTCAAGAGTCAATGACCCAAAAATTGTTGGATGTAAAATGAATCAATATGATTGATGATATCATATCATCAATCACCGAAGCTACATGTTGAAACACATCAGTAGGTGCCAAAGATGGGTGTAATTACTATATAGTCTTACATCAACACATTGATCTTACTTGAACTTGTAAAACTGAATCAGATTGGTGATATAGTCCCTTTTCCATCTACAGACAGTGTCTGGAGGACAGAAAAAGACGTACTACTGCTACTGTTACTTCTTTACACTTACCCTCACAGTTTACAGGATTGTATTTCATTTACTGTACATGGAAGGTACAGTGCCTTTAACGAAGTATTGACCGGCTATGAACTTTTGGGCCTTTTGCCCACATTTCAGGCCTCAAACATAAAGATATAAAACTGTAATTTATTGTGGAAGAATTCAGCAACAAAGGTGGGACACCAATCATGAAGTAGAACAAGAGGCTTGTTGGATATTTCAGAGCCTTTTAAACAAATAAAAAACTGAAGTAGTAGGCGTGCAAAATTATTCGAAAGCCCCACCAAGTTAATATAATACTTTGTAGGCGCCACCTTTTACTACGATTACAGCTGTAAGAGTTGGCTTGAGGTACGTATGCTCTATCAGTTTTGCACATAGAGGACTGAGCATTTTGCCCATTCCTCCTTGCAAAACAGCTCCGAGCTCAGTGAAGGTTGGATGGAGAAGCGTTTGTGAACACAGTTTTCAGTTCTTTCCACAGATTGTCGATTGGATTCAGGTCTGGACTTTGACTTGGCCATTCTAACTTACCTGGATATGTTTATTTGTGAACCATTCCATTGTAGATTTTGCTTTATGTTTTGGATCATTGTCTTGTTGGAAGACAAATCTCCCCGTCCCAGTCTCCAGGTCTTTTACGCGAAGACTCCATCGGGTTTTCTTCCAGAATGGTCCTGTATGTTTGGCTCCATCCATCTTCCCATCAAATTTAACCATCTACCCTTCCTTCAGCAGCAGTAGTTGCTACCATGATGCTGCCACCATGTTTGACAGTGGGGATGGTGTGTTCAGAGTGATGAGCCATGTTTGACGAGAAGTGGGGATGGTGTGTTCAGAAGATGATGGTGTGTTGCTTGTCGCTTTTCAAACATAACGTTTGCATTGTTGCCAAAGCGTTCGATTTTAGTTTCATCTGACCACAGCACCTTCTCCCACATGTTTGATTGTGTCTCTCCAGGTGGCTTTTGGCAGGCTTAACAAGCGACACTTTTATGAGATATCTTTTAAAATGGTTTATACATACTTGCCTATTCTTCCATAAAGGAGCCAGATTTGTGCAGTATAGGGAGCTGATTGTTGTCCTATGGACAGAGTCTCCCCACCTCTCAGCTGTAGATCTCTACGGTTCATCCAGAGTGATCATGGGCCTCTTGGCTGCATCTCTAGATCAGTCTTCTCATTGTATGAGCTGGCGAAAGTTTAGAGGACGACGGATGCTCTTGGATTTGTAGTGGTCTAGATACTCCTTCCATTTCAATATTATCGCTTGCACAGTGCTCCTTGGGATGTTTAAAAGCTTGGGAAATCTTTTTGTATCCAAATCCGTTTTAAACTTCTCCACAATAGTACTCCGGACTTCTGCCTGTGTGTTCACTTGTTCTTCACTATGATGCTCTCATGCGCTTTACACGGACCTCTGAGACTATCACAGAGCAGGTGCATTTATACGGAGAACTGATTACACACAGCTGGATTCTATTTATCATCATCTAGTCATTTAGGTCAACATTGGATCATTCAGAGATCCTCCACTGAACTTCTGGAGAGTTTGCTGCACTGAAAGTAAAGGGGCTGAATAATTTTGCCGCCCACTTTTTCAGTTTTTATTTGTTAAAAAGTTTGAAATAGCCAATGAATTTCGTTCCACTTCATAATTGGGACCCACTTGTTGTGTGATTCTTCACAAA
Source organism: Perca fluviatilis (assembly GCF_010015445.1). Classification (NCBI taxonomy): domain Eukaryota; kingdom Metazoa; phylum Chordata; class Actinopteri; order Perciformes; family Percidae; genus Perca; species Perca fluviatilis. Next base: position 34,803,765 of record NC_053118.1, read on the forward strand.
AAATTACAGATTTATATCTTTATGTTTGAGGCCTGAAATGTGGCAAAGAAGCGGAAACGTTCAAAGGGCCGAATACTTTGCAAGGCACTGTAAGTATAACATATTTGCAATAGTCTTTGTTAATAATATTCATGACCTTATTACAATATTAAAGACATTCACACAGTCACTTCAGTTGCATACGTATTGGTTTCACTGTTTCTGTTGGGCTAGTTCGATCTCCTTTTCTTCCATCTCTCATCATGTCCCGCTCAGAAACCAACACTAGGCAACAACAAAATAACAGGAAACCAAGAAACAAAAAAAGAAAAACCGTCATTGCCTACATACTCACAAAATCGCGGCACGTAAATGGAATCTAAAATTCTTCCATTCCACAACTATTGTTGACTGCTTCTTATGTGCAGGGTTTACCTTGGTGCGCCTCTCTGATGACAGATGGGATGTCTTCCTTGAGCGAGAATTGATATTTTTCTCTGCTCTGTCTAATCTTTGCAGGAGCTGGACCTCTGTAAAGAAAGTTTAATAATACTTATGCTTAACCAATTTGTGTGTCGATCAACTCCTTAACTCCAATATATCAATTGTTTAGACATTAAACAACTTGGCACAGTGGTAACACTGAACAACAAATTTAGACAGGTTATACAGCAGTGGACAAACCCAGGTCAGTTGATTTCCTTCCCCTGCCAATAAAGGGCATCAGTCAGCGGGTCAAGGCGGTGAGGATGGAGTCATCTCCTTTGTGACTCTGGCAAATCTTCCGGAGGAAAACCACAGCCTAAGCCTTTCCATTCCTTCCCCATCTGTGAGCCCAAACCCTTCAAGACCGCCTGGGCTGTACTTGATCTGTGATTAAAGCAAAGTCTTAGAATATCACATGCACTGACATTAAGCATTATTCTACTCGGTGGAAACTGCTTATAGTGATCATGGTTACAACGACCAACTGCCTATATGGATCAAAAAGCTTGGGACAGAATAATTCATTTGTGTGTGTGTGTGTGTGTGTGTGTGTGTGTGTGTGTGTGTACATAAGCTTCGTCATGTGATATTTTCCTCTACTCACACACCGCGGGCCCAGTGAGTTATTTTGCCTTCCATTTCTTGCTCTGCTTGCGGTTTCAGACTTTTATGGTGAATAATTATTGGCCCTGGTCTCTCACAGGAGCAGGTAGACCTACTGTAGGTTTTATGAGTGGAGTGTAATGCTTTCACCCTGACCTTTCAGACTTGAAGGGGCTTGGAGCAGGAGAGGGGCCCTGATACAGTTTATGTTATTTTAAATCAGTAGCAAAGCTGTCCATTTCATTACTTTTATATTAATGTAATAATTATAGAAATTAGATTTTAATCAGCATAAAAATAAAAAAACAAATTTGCTTATAACAATCAATTTACAGTTATTAACTTGACCCGGAGAGATATGAACACTGTAAGCGGTTTCCAATATATCACTAAACAGTGCACTCTCTGAAACAAGTCAAACACTAGGTGGGGAAATGTTAGAATAAAGATTACTTTAAGGCATTTGTACTTATCTCAGGTGTACAGTGGATAGACATAAAAAATGGATGCCAAAAAGAGAGCAAATTATGAATTTACCTGGCAGGGCAATTTGTGTCCATAAATGTGAAAAGCTGGTACGGCCAAGGAGAGGTTTTGTGGTATGCCTCCCCTGATTTCTAGTTGAACACAGTATGGCATAATTTTGAGTTAATTATTGTCAAGGTCTTTTATCAAATCAATAATTCAGTTTTACACACAAAAAAAAAAAAAAAAAAGTACTTACACGCAAATGTGAGGCAACAACACAGGCAATGTCATAGACTACTCTGAGGTGTATGTTCTTGTCCTCCCTCCGTGTTGAGAAGCTCATCAATGACATACAGAGGATAGGCTAATCTATTTCAACACAAAATGTGAATATATGAAACACTTAATACTGAGGAAAAGTGAAGACTTAATAAGAACACTCAAAATGATACAAGCATAAATAAAATGAAAATTAGAATGGTGGCAAGGTTTAAATTTTTGCAATATTTTGAAATCTCCCATATACATTCCATGAGATTAATATTTGGTGATTGAAAAAAATGTATAAGCTGTTTCCAATTCAAGGTCTGCAGCCGAAGGCTGCAACTGTAGACCGAATGGCTTATGTTAGGTTCATGTTATCCTCCGCATTGAAATTGTTGATAAAACAAAGTCAGTATGGGCAGTTTTTGGGGATTTTTATAATTCTGACCGTAGTCAGACCAATGTCATCAGACTGTCGTCCCCACCAACACTGGTAATACCCACAAACTTGTTTTACCATGTTAGCCGCTCACACTTTGGAGCAGAGCCATATTTGCCAGCAACGTCCAACAACATCTGCAGCTGCTACACCGCTAGCAGCAGACCACCATGGAGAGGTACTCTGCATGAGCACGCCTTACTAAACGCTACAAGCAGCAGACACCATGGAGAGGTACTCTGCATCAGCGCCTTACTAAACGCTACAAGCAGCAGACACCATGGAGAGGTACTCTGCATCACGCACCCTAAAAAAAACACGCTACAAAGAAATAACGAGGCAGACATGCTGAGCACTGTCCAGAAGCCAGGTTACCAACCTAGCACTAAACCTGCAGAAAATAGTTCTTCTCCAGGTTTCTTATATTTAACATTTTGCCTTTACGAAGCATTTCTTACTTATTACTTAATTTTGCACCTTAATGTTAAGAGATAATTGTTAAGTGTCATTATGATTTTAGACCTATGTTACATTTTAATTATTTGATTGTTTTCCATGGTTGTGTTGACATTTCTGCTTTTATAACTGAGGGGATTATAATCAGAGGAAGGTTAAGTTTAAAAAAAAAGGTTTAAAGTCATTATATTTTTCTCCTGGTCCTTATTTTAAATGGGTCATAAAAAATATCAATAATTATCAATATCGACCGATATTAAACACTTATATCGTGATACAGTTTTTCAGCATACCACGCCCAGCCCTAGTCAATAGTCATAAATGTCACTACTTGCCTTTCTCCTTGGCTCATGTTGACAAACATTAGCGGCATTTCATGGACGACGGAAAACACTCCTGTAACATCAAGTTTCTTTGCTTGTTGTTGGGACCTCAGAACGTTGCCAGCCTTGAAGTTACTGCAGTCCTAAAGATTTAAGGAACTATTCGATTTATGAGCACAATAATGGTCTTCTTCCAGGAGTTACATTTAACATTTCATGGACTCAGATTTTTCAGTCCTAATACAGTATTCTGCAACTGTGACTAACCTCGTTAGGCTTTGAGCCGTCAGGATGTGAAAGAAGGTATTCCTCTACATCCTTTTCATCAACAAACATGCGGGTTCCATGAAATGGCTCAACACACACTTGTCCCTGAGCTTTGCTTCCGCACAAGGCCAAAGTTGGCATCCAATGTCACTATCATATCTCCATCTGCCTGGGAAACAAACATTTACAGTAATCCTGGTTAATCTCATACAGCCTTCATAAATGCAGGTTGTACCAGAGAACACCTGGTTGATAGCTCATACTAATATTGTCACTATTTTATGATAATACCTTATACAACAATTAACTGATTTTGCGATATAAATTTAATGCCAAAAGGTCATAAAAATGGCAAATATAGTTAATCAAACAATAACCATGCCAGAACTACAACCAACCTTTGGACATGCTGGGCATGTGGTCCCATCATCTAAGTGTGGGCAAACATCTACCAAACTTCTTTGTCGAAAGTGGTAATGCCTAAACTGGGATATGGATTCTCCCACCAGGGCTCTGTAGAGTCCGTTAACCTACAGTATAAGCAGCATTTTTCACATCAGTGAAAACCTTTACTTTCATACAATTACACTTCCTAAATAAAGTCCAAGGTGATGGTAAGACATTATTTTTATAGAAAAATATCAATAATAACTTTGCATGTAACTATATAATCCTAGACAGTTCCATAAATAATAATGACGCAGTACAATCAAAGTAAAAGGTCCAATTGTCACATCTATGTCGGACTGGTCAGTCTTCCATGAAAGTAACTAAAATCTTCACTTCATAGACATGACTTCTAACTGACCTCTGCAAACTGACTTACCTCTGCAAGTGTAAGGTTGTTTTTCCAGCGTAGGGTGTTGCAAAAACCCTCAACAGAAACCTGACACTCGAGTGACAGACAAACAAAAAGCTCTAGCAGAGGGATGGAAAAGGCTGTCTGGGGCTTGTCGGCTGTTGCTGGCCAGAGCCCATACCTTAGCAGAGTGCAGGCTTCTGGTTCACACGCACACATATTGACAGTGACGGTGCAGAGCTGTCCTGCCAAATAAAAAGAGGGAAATAAAATAAAAACATAACAAAGTACTACTATAGAGACACATACATTACTCGACATTTAACAGGACTGGATTCCTCAACTTTAAAATTAAATACATTACATACACATTTTTTCAATGTAAAATGACAAACCTGTGCTGATAATGACCTTCATGTCCTTCATGTACACAGCATGGGTGCTATGGCCTTCAGGTAAGTATAGGAATAACCCCAGGGAAAACGGCTCATAGTAGGCATTCTGTAAGAAAGATTTATAGCTCTAAGAAAGTTTTTAAAACAGACTGAAGACACAAATAATTGATACAACATAGTGCTAAAATATTACCATAACAATTTAAAATTACTTTAGTTATGTCTGTATGTATGACTGCATGCTATTATTCTTACATTCCACTTATCAGGTAGGTGCAGTGAATTTCTGTGAGTCCTCTTCAGACAAGCCTCACAAAAGACTGCAGTTGTGCTGCACTCAATGCACCTATAATCAGCATCTTCTAGGCAGACAACACACTGCGTAGTGATTGGTGCTGAACATTCAAATGACACCTTAAGCATGTCATCCTTGACTGCATCCCAGGCATGAATCCCTCTCTTCTTTGCCTTACTGTATGCAGTCTCAGAACATGAACTAGGTGCCACATCAGATTCAACCTGAGGTGTAACAGATGTGGAAGGGTCTGAAGGGTGGGTCTGTTTGGCGCTGGGTTGGGGAAGACCTTGACTAAGGTAAGAAACCTTTGCACGGCCAGCAATACACCTCCTCACCACCTTAATCTTAACGCTCCTGAAGCGTGCACTCTTACTAGCTTTTCCCATATCTGAAATCAAAATATTTGGCAATTATTTATTATTGTTATATATATGTGATAGATAGATAGATAGATGGATAGATAGATAGATAGATAGATAGATAGATAGATAGATAGATAGATAGATAGATAAGCACACAGAGTGTGCTTTTGGGTATTATTATTATTTATTTTTATTTCACTCAATAGGCTTATGATATAGCTTCTGTGAAGCGTTAATGAGCAGCTACATGCAATAGGCCTTACTATTAACACTGGGAACAGTGTGGAAAACTACTATTTACACTGTGAACAGTGTGGAAAACGACTTACTGTCAAGCTAATGGGGACATTTACTAAAACAAAACATGCTAATTAGTAACGTTTTATGCTAACGTAACGATGTAGGCTAATAATACAATAACGTTAGCTACCCAATTGCAAAAATATCTCATGTCAACACTAATGTCACGCTCACGATATATGCAATAGGCCTTACTATTTACACTGTGTAAATTGTGGAAAATTACTTAATTTCAAGCTAATGGGGTCATTTACTAAAACAAAACATGCTAATTAGTAACATTTATGCTAACTTAAAGCAAGTAGGCTAATAATAGAATAACGTTCGACTACGTGCAGTTTAGAAAAAAACGGGTGTCCCAAATGACGAGGGTCTTATTTGAGACAGGTTATGGTAATGGTTAAGATTATGGAAGCACAGGTGGTTTAGCAGGTTCATAGTTAATTAAGAACGTTGTATGGGGAATTTGGGACACTTAACTGGCGTATACCATAACGTTCTCATGTTAACACTAATGTCACGCCATCTTAAAAAAATTCTGTATTGTTTTCGCTTATTGACGCTTATTGACTAAATAATCACAGTTTAAAGGCTCTCATTTTAATGGTCTTACCTGTGTATACATATGCCGTTATCCAGCAGACTTCCGGTTAAGCGGCGACCTGGATTGTTCTGGGATTGGATCTGGAGTCTTCCCGTGTATTTATCCGTGATTAACCATGCGAATGGATGATAACAGCCTTCTGAGCCTACCAGTAGGCGCAGCAGGCTCCTACTGACCCATTTCTATGAGGCTGATAACCACTGATAACGCCCATTCAATCCAATGATAACATTGAGCGGGTGATGCAGAAACTTCACCTCCATCAGTGTGCCTGATGTCTGAATGTGCGTATAGATCTGTTTTTATGTGCCAAGCTTTTGAGATATCCACAACTTCTGCCGCCACACAAGTACAATGAGAGTGAAGCATCGAAAATATATATTTGAACATTTTAACACGAGCATGTCTTACTAGAAAGTATGTCCCAGTTATTTAGGATAATCCTCAGACTTTACGGTCAACTGAAAGAAAGAAAGTAGTTCTAATAATGATCTTCTCTTGCTAACAGGAGTACATCATTTCGGCCGGATGTCCGTCACCTTCCACTTCCTTTGTGTTGGCGTTCTAACCTCCGGTGGATTTGTGAGGACTATGGTTAACTGCTCCTCAGATCTCTGCAGGGTAAATCCAGACAGCTAGCTAGACTATCTGTCCAATCTGAGTTTTCTGTTGCACGACTAAAACTACTTTTGAACGTACACAGAGGCTATTTTGCAGAGCCATCGCCTGCATCCGGAGCTTAGCGCCACCCAAGACGATTGTGATTGGTTTAAAGAAATGCAAATAAACCCAGCTTTTTTTTGCTTCTATCCCAGAATGTATCTGTGGTGTAGCCAGACTAATTCACTCCACAGCGCTGTGGAAATAGGTCTGGCAATCCAGCAGAAAAAAAAAAAGAATCTTTAGTCACTCATGCGAGTTTTATCACATTTGCTATTCAACAGCGCACAATGCACTGCATTCAGCGACACAGTCAGAAGTGCACAGACTCTACAGTAAAAGGGCTAAAAGCATTTAAAACCAGTGTGGTGTGCTGATGGATGGTTATTATCCTTACAGCCTGCAGTCTGCCTGCCTGTCAGGAAATCAGCCGTGAACAGATGGAGACGTCAAAGCCTAAACACACAGCCATCAACATAATAAAACTGAAGCAGAATTATATAAGCCTGTAGGTTAGTACATAAGTGTAAATATCGAGAGATGCAACAGCATTTTGACATACTGAAGATGTTTGTAGCAAATGTAAAGTGGTAATTTACAGACGGTTTAGAACAGCAGGAAAGTGGTTCATGAGTGATGGGTATCTATAATTTAATATATTCAAAATCACTGTTTTCATACTTAGAGAAATATGCAATCCATTTCAATGTTATTTATAGCATCAAATCATATCAGAAGTTATCTCAGGACACTTTACAGATAGAGTAGGTCTAGACCACACTATAATTTACATTTGCGTTTGGTGCGATAGCGGCGAGAAAAAAATTCCATTTACAACAGGCAGAAACCTCAAACGGCCAGCCATCTGACGAGACTTGTTGGGGGAGAACAGAGAGAGAGAGGAAGAGAGAGAGAGAGAGAGAGATACATAGCTATAATTCAAGTCCATTTTTTTTGTCAATGTGCAGGAGCATATGTAACAGAATGTAGGTCACTGCTTTCCAACAAACACTGCACATACACAGTAGATTAAAAAAAACAATATTATTAACATTATTAACATTATTTACAGACTCAGAATTATTGCAAATGACATAATATTATAAACTTGGCATAATGGCATAGTAAATGGAAACATAAACATGTGCCAAAACCAGAAACCAGGGAGCCAAGTCATAGAAATGCAAAATAGCCTGGTGTTTCTTGAACTAAATGTATGGATCTTCACACTTTTGCCACGGATGTTCTCACATTTCCTCCCTCAGTCGTCTCCTCGTGCTGTGAAACAGACTGTTAGCCTCTTAGTGTCTGCAGCTGCAGCCGCGCCGCGCAGCCGCAGGCCGATCGCGAATCGCAGTCGTCAGCAGCAGCCGCTACATAAACAAAAAAGCAGCAGCAGTCGCAGTAGCAGCAGCCGCAGCAGCAGCAGCAGTCGCAGTAGCAGTCGCAGCAGCAGCAGCCGCAGCAGCACAGCCGCAGCAGCAGTCGCAGCAGCAGCAGCAGCAGCAGCAGCCGCAGCAGCAGCAGCAGCAGCCGCAGCAGCAGTCGCAGTAGCAGTCGCAGCAGCAGCAGCCGCAGCCGCAGCCGCAGCCGCAGCAGCAGCAGCAGCAGCAGCAGCAGCCGCAGCCGCAGCAGCAGTCGCAGTAGCAGTCGCAGCAGCAGCAGCCGCAGCAGCAGTCGCAGTAGCAGTCGCAGCAGCAGCAGCAGCCGCAGCCGCAGCGCCAGCAGCAGCAGCAGCAGCAGCCGCAGCCGCAGCAGCAGCTTCTATTAGGAATAATGTCATTTAAATTAGGTTTATTGATCATGAATAATAACAAACATTGAAAAGAAGGACAAAAAGGTTTTTAAAAAGCGGCAAAAGCATTAAGAAAATGGCAAAAACGTCGCAAAAAGGCGCAAAAAAAGTTCATTTTTAATTTTGTTCCCGGAAGGAACGTGAATTACAACTGCTAATCATCCCAGCTGGACTTGTATAGTTATATTGTTGGGTAGTTTAATTTATAATATAACTCGTATTTAATAAACTACATGTGATTTGTGTGCTTGAATATCTTTTCCTACGGTTACACCTCTCATTCCCCCTGCTCTGGTGTTTTCCCCTCTCACTCCCCCCTGCTCTGGTGTTTCTCCCTCTCATTCCCCCTGCTCTGGTGTTTTCCCCTCTCATTCCCCCCTGCTCTGGCCTTTCCCCCTCTCATTCCCCCTGCTCTGGCCTTTCCCCCTCTCATTCCCCCTGCTCTGGCCTTTCCCCCTCTCATTCCCCCTGCTCTGGCGTTTCCAGGCCCCTAAACCGGAGACGTTTGGAAACACTTCTGACCCGTTTTGGTTCGGAATCTGCAGGGTTCTGTTGCAGTCTCAACGGCCACAAACGGACACCTTTGGCAACACCGACACTGACGCCTGATTGGGACTTATCAGTCACGACGTCTTGTCTCTGAGACTAAAGCTAGTAACGTTACCATGGCAACTACCAGCAACAGGTGGAGTGTACATGCTGCTTCCTGTTTAACCCGGCACGCTCATGCCCAGTATACCAGAATGTTGATGAGATGGCGCCATGTCATTTCTCCGACGCTCACCAAAAGGGAATTTTTCGGGTTATTGAGACACATTAATGTTCCGACCTCTCAATAACCCGAAAAATTCCCTTTTGGTCCTACAGCCCACTAGTCCAACGTCGGATCCCACTATGGCCATGCCAAGACCCGCCCTTCAAAAGCATTTATTGGCCAGGCGGCCATTCTTACGCAAGGTAACGTAACCCCATTTGTACAGGTCCTATCCCCTGACCAATCGGCTATCCTAACCTTAACACTCAAGGTCAAATGCCTAACCCCAACCAATCAAGCTGCTTCGTAGGGCGGGTCTTGGCGTGGCCATAGTGGGATTCGTAATTTCACCACCAGCGGGATGTCAAACCAGTGGGCTGTAGGAGAAGAATGCGGTTCGGGTGTGTTAGTTCAAACGGAGATTAGTTCTCGTGTGCAAGGAGATCGCTTTTGCCTTAAAACTCCGCTTGAAAACCAAAACGTAACTGTGTAAATGTAGCCTTAATGTGCATGTAAATGTACAGTACTCAGTGATTTTTTTTAACAACAATGGAGCTCTATGGCACAGAGGAAGAAGATATAGCAGGATGCACGGACAATAATTGTTAGCAGATACGTTCACTGCCGATTTGGATCTTTTCATGAGATTTGTTGACAAGAATTAAATGACGGCAAATCGCCAGACTTATCCTTTCTTTGTTTGTTTGAGCTGCTGTAAATTGATTCAAGACTTTGTTGAAAATATTTTGCACATCCATCTGTTTGAACTGACGTGCGTGCATGCAAACTAACAGCTTCATGGAGATCCTCAAAGCACTTTAAATATAATGCAATATTAGATCCCAATGGTCCAAAATCACAACCCAATCACGCAAAACTTTAAGTACATTTATTTACCCAAATCTGAGACTTAAGCCTGGGACCCAGGAAGCCACGCTGACTGTGACCTCACCATTCGGGACCTGCTCTGCGAGTGTCCAGCTGCTAGATTAGTGTTTTCATCTGGACATTTTGAAGAGAGTGTGATTCTACTCCCTGACCGAAACATCCCACTGTAAGTCTTAAGTGTAGTAGAATGACCTTTAAATGGAAAGAGTGCGAAAACCCATCCTGCAACGGGTTCATCCATCGACCACATTTATTTGACATCATGGCTTAACTTTGGTTGTATTTCATTAAACTCTAAACACATCTGTTCATCTTGTTTTTGCAACTACGTCGACTGGATCCTTTCATCAAAAACAATCTCGTATTCCATATCCTACATTTTCATTTAGATTTTAATTTCCGCCATTTTGCTAAGAGTCTTATCCAGAAAGATTTCACAGAGAAGCTCACAGTACGTTCCTGTAAAATGCCGCGCTGGTGTCCCTGAGAGGCTGCGATGCTGGTTTCACTCCAGAAACCAAACTTGAAAAATAGAAAGAATTCTTTTGATCTTTGTGGTATATTTTGGGTGCCGTTCAGTTTCAGATCATTGCAGGTAACATAAATCGGAATTCTATTCAAACATTTTGTCATTCATTTTCCAGAAAGGGTCACTTTGTGATATTCAGGAGTAGGGATGCACCGAATCCAGGATTTGGCCGAATATTGGGCTTTTTGGCGGGGTTTGGTTTCTACCGAACCTTAGAAGTTTTTCCACTGAACCGAAACCTACGCTTGCACTACGAACGCTACGCTGGTCGACGTAATTACTTACTTGTTCGATTGGTGTAGCCTATCATTGTGCCACCATGAGGTCCTGCAACATTAGATCAGAAGCAGCTAGGCCTATCTGTCTTCTTCTCTGCAAGCATCCATTTTTCACAAAAGGGAGTAATGCGAGTAATGAACTCATTTCAATTTCAGTAATTGTAATTGCGTTATTTGATAAAAAAAAAATACTGCTAAAAGTAGTGGAATTACAGTAACGCGTTATGTTGTAGGGTGTTACTCCCAACACTGGTAATAAATCAAGTGAGAAGTAGGCTCATTTTCTCATAGACTGCTATAGAAGCAGACTTCTGTTTGAAGCCAGTGTAATCGCCCCCTGCTGGAAATTAGATAGAATGCAGATTTATTGGCATTGGCTGCACTTTGCAGGCCCGGAAGCTTTGTCCATTATTTTTTTCAATCCATGGTCTTGTCTTGTCTGTTTTATATCTGCCTCTGTCCTCTCCCTTTCCGGCTCCGACCATCAGCTGTAGAGTGTGTTGGTCTGTGTGGGTGAACATCCCTCTCTCCGCAGTGACCCGCTGCTCCGCTGCACTCCGCTTTCGCAGCATCCTGCCGGCTGCCTAGCAACGCTCAGTGTCCATGGCAACGGAGCCAACAAACACCCCCGCTCCTCTTCAGCTTGTACCCCTCAATTAAGGCTAAAGTGTGGCAATCAGGAGAGCAGAGGCACAGAGTGGATTAACGGGGACAGCCAGAAGGAACATCGGTGTGCAGGGTGGAGCCCAACATTCACGGTTTCTAATGCCAAAGTTCCCAGCAAGGAACGGTGGATTTAGATCTGAGACCGCTGAGAGATGGAGAAGGGTCAAAGAGAAGCCAATGCTTCAGGGTTAACAAGCTGTGGAGCAATGTCCAGCGGTGGGTTTGGGTTTGGTTCTCAGAAAGCTTCGTTATAAAATGAAGACATCATTCTGACTGGCAGAGTCAGTCTTCGTACTGAGCAATGGGAAATGACAAGATGCAGATGATATAATAATAATTAATTACATTTATAAAGTGCTTTATCGTAGACACTCAAAGCGATTCGGGGGGCAACTATTCTTGATCACCACCAATTTGTAGTACCCATCTGGGTACTTAAGACACCAAACGCTTACCAGGGTTGGAACTTGGTACCTCCTTGCTGTGAGGCCACAGTGCTAACCATTGGGCCACTGTGCTGCACTATGGAGCAGGGGTCTTCAATGTTTGTTTAGGTCAAGGACCCTTAGCTGAAAGAGAGACAGAGCAGGGACCCGCCACTACATATATTGCACCAATTGAGCATAAAATTTAGTTGCATTTTAAACTGGACCTACAATAACATTTTAGTGTTAAACATACATGTAGCAGTGAGTATCTGTGGATGGCTACCTTACCTACAAGCCAGTAGCCTGTCATCAATGTTGTGTAAATTTCAAAACAAATCACAAATAGGCCGATTTATCGTTGCCAATAAAATCATGGACTCGTGTTTATGTATATTTTCAGACAGTGTATAGAGAGAAGTGCACACTTTTGTTAATGTAGTGGGGACCCTGTGGCTGCTGCTCCAGGTGTGTTTTAGCTGAAACCTGTTCACACTAAAACCTGTTCACACAAACATGTTCACACTGAAACATGTTCATACTGAAACCTGTTCACACACAAACATGTTCACACTGAAACCTGTTCACACTGAAACCTGTTCACACTAAAACCTGTTCACACAAACATGTTCACACTGAAACCTGTTCACACTGAAACCTGTTCACACTAAAACCTGTTCACACAAACATGTTCACACTGAAACATGTTCACACAAACATGTTCACACTGAAACCTGTTCACACACAAACCTGTTCACACTGAAACATGTTCACACAAACATGTTCACACTGAAACCTGTTCACACACAAACCTGTTCACACTGAAACATGTTCACACACAAACATGTTCACACTGAAACCTGTTCACACGGAAACCTCTTCACACTGAAATGTGTTCACACTGAAACATGTTCACACTGAAACCAGTTCACACTGAAACCTGTTCACACTGAAATATGTTCACACTGAAACATGCTGTCACTGAAACATGTTCACACTGAAACATGTTCACACTAAAACGTGTTCACACTAAAACCTGTTCACACTGAAACATGCTGTCACTGAAACATGTTCACACACAAACCTGTTCACACTAAAACCTGTTCACACTGAAACATGTTCACACTAAAACCTGTTCACACTGAAACATGTTCACACTGAAACCTGTTGACACTGAAACATGTTCACACTAAAACCTGTTCACACTGAAACATGTTCACACTAAAACCTGTTCACACTGAAACATGTTCACACTGAAACCTGTTGACACTGAAACATGTTCACACTAAAACCTGTTCACACTGAAACATGTTCACACTAAAACCTGTTCACACTGAAACATGTTCACACTGAAACCTGTTGACTCTGAAACATGCTGTCACTGAAACATGTTCACACTAAAACCTGTTGACACTGAAACCTGTTGACACTGAAACATGTTAACACTAAAACATGTTCACACTAAAACCTGTTGACACTGAAACCTGTTGACACTGAAACATGTTAACACTAAAACATGTTCACACTAAAACGTGTTCACACTGAAACCTGTTGGCACTGAAACATGTTCACACTAAAACGTGTTCACACTGAAACATGCTGTCACTGAAACCTGTTCAAACTGAAACATGTTCACACTGAAACATATTCACTCTGAAACATATTTCCACTAAAACATATTCACACTGACAAAGTCTGGTATTTTTTTGTGTGAGACACAATTTTGCCTAATGCTTCTTATAGCTCAGCCAGTTAAAAAACGTGCTTTACAGTCTGAAGGTTGTGTGTCAAATCCCCACTTTTGTGGGACTGTTTCAGGGTGATTGTTTCGATCCCTGTTCTCACATATTTCCATCTGGTTGCCTTTCATCCGTGTGGTACTGACTACCTTCAGTGCTGATGAACAGAAGCTGTCAAGAGAGAGAGAGAGAAAGAAGAGATTAGAGGAGAAACCTGAAAATCTGCCTTCACGAATCTGTAGAGGAAAAAGACCCAAAGTCATATCATACTGATATATGACAGTGTTTAGACTAACTATGGTTATTTTCATTGTCGAATCATGTGTTGATTATTCTTTCGATTAATCGTTTATATTAGATCAATAAAATGTCAGAAAATGGGGAACAGTTTGAATCTGTGTTCTCCAGTCTATGATGACGTCCTCAAATGTCTTGTTTTGTCCACAACTCAAAGATATTCAGTTTACTGCAGTAGTGTAGTCTACGTGATACGCAGGTATACGCAGTATACCCACTAAGAAAGCTCCAGGATTTCCATATACCCACTTAAAATGCCCAATGACATGCAATTTTTGATATATTTGGAATTCTCATCTGTGTTTTTCTTCTTTGCATAGGCTAAATCAAGGTATTCCACCATAAATTGAGCGTCAGCGTCAGTTCTGGCAGGCCAGGTAGTCAAGACGCTGCTAACGCTATTGGCCAACAACACGGTCATCAGCTGATCTGCTCCAGCTGAGCTGCATCAGCTGATTTGGATTAGCGCATCAGCTGGTCAACGCCCCTTGCTGCTTAATGGCTACACTCAAACAGGGCGCCCTATTTAAAGCAGATTCAGTTTGCTCCTACCTGCTTGCTGCTCGCTTCTCTGCCGCCCACCACCTCCCCAGCTCCTCCTGGTCGTGTATAACGTGGCGTTTGCTTCTATGTCATCGATGCTGCTCTGTTCATGTGGGGGAATAGTTCAGCTCACACAGTCCTAAACTGTGTGAGCGTTCCCTAATGCTGCTGCTGTCCTCTGACTCTCTGCTATTTCATGGTGCTCATGAAAGGTCAGAGGACTCTCTGAATAGAGCCATACCGCCAAAATTGAATTCAGAATTTATTAACTGAAATGCAATTTATTCAATAAAAATTTCCTAAATCATTTTTATTGTCATGTGTGTTCTTGACTTAATGGACCTGACAGAATTGGTGCATAAAAGTGTATCCGAATGCAGGGAATTAAGTCTTTGACACTCAAAATAACCCTGGAGGAGGACACCCAGATCCCCACTATGATATGCCCCCTCCCCCTTCCCCAAAGGCAGATTCTGGCCCATATAAATATAGACCGATATATTTATATACAGTACAGTATACCCACTACAATATATTAGGAATTACAAAAGCTAGAATCAGAGAGTAACTCAAACCGATGACTCGGTTATCAAAATAGTTGTCGATCCATTTAATAGCTGACAACTAATTGATTCATCTTTGCAGCTCTGTTTACACCGATCACATGATAACAAAAAGTCAACTTCAAAAATGTCAATGTGTTGTAGTAAAACCAAACAGCCACTAGAGGGAGACCTTAACCTAAAAATTGGCCTGAAAGAGTGTGTGTCCTTCAGGGTGTGTGGGGGTGCTACAGTATATTCTACCTGCTGCTTCCCTCTCTGCAGGGCCAGCTCATAGTGGAGTAACTCTTATATTCCACACGTTGCAGCGTGATCTGGGCATCCTCACTGATTTGACTCTTGCTGCATTTGTGTCACGTGCAAAATCAGATACATATTAGCATTTATATTTTGTTCCATTGCAATTTTGAACGTCTTATTTTAGGTGCAACAGAAATAAAGTCAGGTTGCCGTGACCTTCTGACTCCTGGTGGTGTGTAGTATTCGTGATTGACGGCTGATGTAAAAGTCAAACGCTGCAGCACACTCTCCAATGTAACTAAGGCTACGTTCACACCGCAAGTCTTAACGCTTAATTCTGATTCTTTTTTTTGCTCAGATGCAATTTTCTTTGTTTGGACATGACCTTTTAAAATGTGGCCTATATTCAGATTGCGGTTTCAAACTGACCCGCATGCGCAAAAGGACAATAACAATGACATCAGACGCAGCACGCGGTTGCACTAAAGTTAGGGAGGTTATGGAGGAAGTCAGCATTTTGGCTTTTATTTCAAAATGTTTGCGTAATGGCAGCCGTGACATTAACGAGCAGGTGCTGAGGAGGAGAAGAATGAAGAGAAAGAGAGACAAAATTGGCTATTTTGGCCCTTTTGTGGTAACCTTTGGTAACCTCCCTCTCCCTCCATTGACTTGCTCCATCACTGTTCTCCATTTTGTAGGCCTAGTCAAGTTTTTAATGTTACTGTCTGTGTCCAGGGCGAACTCTTAATAATTATGACAAATGTAGATTGACGTAAAAGTCGCATCAAATCTGCCTTGGTTGTTGAAAAAAAAATCAGACCTGGGTCTGATTCAGGACCACATATGGAAGTGGTCTAAATCTGATTTGTAAAAATCAGATCTGGTTCAAGATTTGAGTGTTCACACTACTTCTGAAGAAGTCAGACCTGGTCGCTTGACCCCAAAAAGAAATCTGATTTGGGCCACTTTTGCCTGCAGTCTGAACGTAGCCTAAGTACATTTACTCAAGTACTGTACGTAAGTACACATTTGAGGTACAGGTCCCTGCACCACACTGATCTGACAGCTTTAGTCAGTTACTTTACACATTTATTCACACATAAAATATGATGTTGATTATAAATTAAACTAGCCAACGATATAACGGCCAGCTGAAATTAGACCATGAAACGCACAACTGTTGTACATTTTCCTGCTGATACTTACATACTTTTACTCGGGTAACCTTTTCAATGCAGGACTTTTACTCGTACCAGAGTATAGCTACAGTTTGGTAATAGTATTGTTTACTTTAGCGAAGGATCTGAATACCTCTTCAACCACTTGGTCAAACGGTCGATTTCTGCAGCCGAAAATTAGAGCTACGAGGTTCAGGAAATCATTTGGGCCTACAGCAATTAGACTGCACCCAGAGCAACTCAAACTGAGTCTGTGGATGTTTTTTAAGACGCACACTCTTTTCTTTTTTTTCTGTTTTTATCTCATTTCGTGGGTTTCAACTGGTTTCTATTTCAATCTTCTTATATTTCCACCACATCTATGCATACACGATGATGATGGTCGTGTGCTTTATGCTGGTGTACGTATGTTTTTGTCTTATGTTTGTGTTGCATAGGCGTAGCTTTCAGGGGGATGCGGGGAAGTGCCTGTTGCTCATTGACTTTTGGACTTTTGGACTTTTGGACTTTTGGACTTGAGCGTCTGTACGAACTCCTCCAGCAGCTTTGTTCCTGGAGAAAGTCCTCTCATTGTCGAGGGTGCATCCAGTTACTTAGAGCATCTTTAAGGGCTTGTGAAGATGAAGAGGAGTTCCTAAACCAAGCCCTTCACTCAGAGGGCTTCTGGGATAAACTGCGCAAATGATCAAGAGGTCCTTTAAGACGCCCCCCAGTTAATGAGATCCTCCAGGGGAGCTCAGATCTGTGTGTGTGTGGGGGGGGGGGGGGACCACGCATCGCCAAGCGCTTAAACATCCGACATTCTAGAAACGTGAAAAGATTTTTACATTTTTAAATGGCCCAGGGCGTAATCTACTTTAGATTAGTGTGTGTTTGTGTGTGTGTGTTTGTCTCTTTGTGTGTGTGTCTGTGTGTGTGTGTGTCTGTGCGTGTGTGTGTTTGTGTGTGTGTGTGTGTGTTTGTCTCTTTGTGTGTGTGTGTGTGTCTGTCCGTTTATGTGTGTTTGTTTGTGTGTGTGTGTGTGTGTGTGTGTGTGTGTGTGTGTGTGTGTGTGTGTGTGTGTGTGTGTGTGTGAGAGAGAGAGTCTGTCCGTGTGTGTGTTTGTGAGTCTGTCCGTGTGTGTGCTTGTCTGTGTGTGTATGTGTGAGTGTGTGTGTGTCCGTGTGTGTTTGTCTGTGTGTGTCTGTGTGTGTGTGTCTGTCCTAGTGTGTGTTTGTCTGTGTGTGTATGTGTGTGTGTGAGTCTGTCCGTGTGTGTGCTTGTGTGTGTGTGTGTGTGTGTATGTGTGTGTGTGTGTGTGTGTGTGTGTGTGTGCGTGTTTGTCTCTGTGTGTGTGTCTGTCCTTGTGTGTGTTTGTCTGTGTGTGTATGTGTGTGTGTGTGAGTCTGTCCATGTGTGTGCTTGTCTGTGTGTGTCTGTGTGTGTGTCTGTCCTTGTGTGTGTTTGTCTGTGTGTGTATGTGTGTGAGTCTGTCCGTGTGTGTGCTTGTGTGTGTGTGTGTGTGTGTGTGTGTGTCTGTGTGTGATTGCCTCTGTGTGTGTGTGTCTGTCCTTGTGTGTGTTTGTCTGTGTGTGTATGTGTGTGTGTGTGTGTGTGTGTCTGTGTGTGTTTGTCTGTGTGTGTGTGTGTCTGTCCTTGTGTGTGTTTGTCTGTGTGTGTATGTGTGTGTGTGTGTCTGTGTGTGTTTGTCTCTGTGTGTGTGTGTCTGTCCTTGTGTGTGTTTGTCTGTGTGTGTATGTGTGTGTGTGTGTGTCACATTGAAAGTTAATGATGTCACCTGCTACAGAGGACATTTACCATTTTTCTTTACCAGAACTGGATGATCATTCTTCCAATATTAATATTAGCCAATTCAAATAGAATCATATGATGTTACCCGTCTAAACTTTTAGCATCATTACATCGTCCTCTACCATAACCATAACCATAACCATAACCACAGACTGACTGGCTGGCTTTTATATACTATTAAAGATCATAATTGATGTCAAACACACATTTTTAAATTACAAAACACACACACACGTCAGCATATTTTCCTCACTCTCTCCTCCTTTTCTTCCTCCTTTCCCTTTACCCTTCCTCATCTCCTTCCTTGGTTTCCTCCTTTCTTTCTCTTCCACCTATTTCCCCTCTTTCTTTATCTGTCTCCTCTCCCTTCCTGTCTTCCCCTTCCAGCTTCCTCCTCTCTCTTCTTTTTCTCCTCTCTCTCTCTCTCTCTCCTCTTTGTCTTTCCCAGCTCTCTGTCGCTCCCTCTGTCCTTTTTCTCCTCTCTCTCCTCCTTTTCTCCCTCCCCTCCCTTTGATTTCATCTCCTCTCCTCCTTTAGTTTCCTCCTTCTTTCTGCCTCTTCTTCCTCCCATCCCTCCTCCTTATCTCTCTCAGCAGCTCCCACTCAGCCTCTTTTTTTCTTTTCTCACGCAACAGTTACTTATATATTTGTTTTTTTTCTGTATTTATCATTTATTTCAAATTCATGTTGAATGGGTTTGTTTGTTTATGTTGGCCCCATTCACCGAGGGGCAATAAACCTTTTTCTGATTCTGATTTGTTCTCCTCTTCCTCTCTCTCTCTCTCTCTCTCCTCTTTTTCCTCCCTCTCTCTTCTCCTCTTCCTCCACCTCCTCCTGCTGTCCCGTGTGAACAGAGCCTCTTTTCTTCCCTCTCTCCTCCTCTCTGGATGTCCGCCTGTTCCTGGAATTCACCAACCCCTCTCGCTTTTAATTTATGCGCATATTAATTGCTCTCTATTGTAATTTCCACCGTGGGATACAACATGCAAATGCACCGTGCGTGTGCGCGCGCGCGTGTGCGTGCGTGCCTGTGCGTGCGTGCGTGTCTCACTCTGTGTGCGTGTGTCTGTGTGTGTGCGTGTGTCTTACTGTGTGTGTGTGTCTCGCCGTGTGTGTGTGTGTGTGTGTGTCTCACTGTGTGTGTGTGTGTGTGTGTGTGTGTGTGTAATCCGCGCAGACATCTCTCTGTTCGTTAACGTTCATATTTAAAAGTTTAAATTCAAATCACAGCAAAATGGCTAAATGTCCAAAAAAAAGCGTTTTTTTTTATTATTATTATTTTGTAAAATTTTAAATGACCTTGTTTTATTTGCAGGGATGAATTTTCTATCTGAATTGACAACGGCTTTAAATTTACAAAAGTAAAATGAAACGAAATAATGAAATAAAAGCCATTGGTGTGTATTCATTGATTATTAATATAAATCAGGACTTTTGTTGCTGAATATTTGAGTTTGTAAAAACTGCATGTAACTCCAAATCTGAGAGGTGTTTTTTTATTATTATTATTATTATTATAATAAGAAGGAACTGTAATAAACATTGAAGTCTTCTCTCAGTTCAGACCGTGAACCGTTTTCTGTTTCCGGGTGTAAAATGATTTCAATATGGGTCAATAAAACATTTTTATTTACGGAGTCTTCAAACGGGGACATGTTTGTTAAAAAATGTCCCAATAAAAAGATAAAACGGTTCAATAATAAGGTCCCTGTGTGCTGTTTTTTTTTTTTTTTTTTTTTACAATGTGTTTAATTGTAGCTTTCGTGTCTGATTTATTTTACTTATTTTGCATTCAAGACACAAAAATAATTTAATAATAATAATAATAATAATTCTCCTGTTAAATGACTCGGCTCTGGTGAGTTCCATTCTACACGTTTTATTTCTCCATTTCTCTGCACGTTTCCTCTGAATGCTTTTGAGATACACAACAGCAGGACAACTAGGAGTTTATGAAATAATGTAAATGTAAATATTAGAGCAGAAAAATGACTCTGCACGCGCGAGTCCGTGCGCTCAAACGAAAGCCAGTGGAATGTATTCCATTTCCGCAGAAATGAACGAAAAAGAAATACGCGCAGGCCTATAACTTGTAATCATTTCCCTGACAGCGCGACCGGATCTAACTAATCAATCCACGTCATCATTGATTGGACAATCGCCCGAGAGGCCCGATAAGCTGACCAATCAGAACAGCTCAGCGCCGCTATGTCAACGCGTTGTTTGATTTCGCTCCAGAATCCGGGCTGACTTTGTGATTTCAGAGCTCGAGATGAAACCAAAAGCTGTTCAGTTGAGTGTTAGAATAACCGGAAACATGACTCAGCGGATTCTCTGTAAATAATCTCTAAAGATGTGAATAAGTGAGTATGAAAAAAAAAAGTAATAATGACCCACACAGCCAAAACAACCACTATGTCACTTTCAGTGGTGGAATGTAACGAAGTACATGTATTCAAGTACTGTACTTGAGTACAAATGTTGAGTGTATGTGCGTGCGTGTGTGTGTGTGTGTAATCTGCCGGACCTCTCTCTGGTTGTATAACGTTCATATTTAACACGTTTAAATGAAATATTGTAGATTTTTCTTACTCCATTACATTAATCGGACAGCTTTTGTTACTTTACACATTAAGATTTTTGCGCACAAAGCACATGGCGTTTTTAAAATATAACGTCTAGAGGCGGGGCTGTCTCAGTTGGTAGAGCAGGCGCACATATAACAGAGGTTTACTCCTCGACGCAGTGGCCGCGAGTTCGACTCCGACCTACGGCCCTTTGCTGCATCTCAATCCCCCCCAATCTCTCTCTCTCCCTCCCCTTGCATGTCTTCATCTGTCCTGTGGAATTAAAGGCCTAAAATGCCCCCCAAAAAAATAATCTTAAAAAAATACAATGTCTAATTATAATTACACCAAGTCCAGCTGACCTGATTCAACCATTAAACACACACCTGTTGGGATCGTTTCCACTTTCTACAATGGGAGGACTTTACTTTGAATACTTTAAGTACATCTTCCTGATGATGTACTTTTACTTAAGTAAAAAAATGTTTTCTCCAATGCAGGATTTTAACTCCTAACAGAGTATTTCCCACAGTGTGGTATTAGTACTTTTACTGAAGTAAAGGATCTGAGTACTTCTTCCACCACTGGTCACTTTGCATACATAGCCTATATTGTTTTATTATTATTTTTCCTGTGTAATTATTTATTTTTATTTTTACTGTATATGTTGAGGCACGTCTAAGACGATTGGCTGTCATGGCAGACAATAAAGTTTTTGGAATTTGAATCGGTCTCACAAGCTCTTGATCCACAGAACCCATGTTGACAGGTCCTTTATTTCTACGTAGCCTATGCTTTCCTTCAAAAGAAGCAGTAATGGGACCGGGTTGGATCAGTGGGTAGAGCAGGCGCACGTATATTATGCCTCGACGCAGAAGGTCCAGGGTTCGAATCCGACCTGTGACAATTTCCTGCATGTCTTCATTGTCTAAAAATAAAGCAATAATGTCTGTACAAAAAGTGTAAAAACAATTGACTAAACAGACAAGTAATTATTCTCTTTTTATTTTCAATAATGTTGGAAAAAGTTTCAAAAATCACTTTTTTTCAACGTTCTTCTTTTATATAAAAAAAAAATTCTTCACATGCTATATGGATGGAAAATGTATGGAACCGTCCATGTGATTTTATGTGACAATTTGGTTGAAAGAAACTTAAAAAGTTCTTCTGTTATAGAGCCGGCAGTAGCTCAGTCTGTAGGGAGTTGGGCGGGGAACCGGCGGGTCGCTGGTTCAAGCCCCCCGTACCCCCTCTCTCCCCTCTAAAGTATGGTGGTGGACTGGTAGCTGGAGGGGGGCGAGTTCACCTCCTCCTGGGCACTGCCAAGGTGCTCTTGAGCAAAGCACCGAACCCCCAACTGCTCGGGGTGCCTTTCCATGGACAGCTCCCTCACTCTGACATCTCTCCATCAGTGCATGTATAGGTTGTGTGTGTGTGTGTGTGTGTGTGTGATAACAACAGAGTGAAAACATTGTAATTTCCGCAAGTAAATTATACATTATTATTATTATTAAAATTGGGTCAAATTTGACCCGAAGACCACAGGAGGGTTATATCGTTATAATATATTATATCGTTGTTTTTAACACACTTTTGCAAGCGTAAAGGCCTTACAAATTAATTAGGATGTGATGATATGGATGATTTATTTTTGTTTAACTTTGACTTTATTGGTACATTAAGATAAAAATGTTTTTTTTCCCCCCCCCCAGCACTTTCTCCTTCTTTTATTAGATTTTTTTCTAAAAACCCAAAGGCCTTGGGATTCAGTGAGTGCACTGAGTCGAGAGTACGGTGAGGTGATGTGAGTCACCAAACAAACAGCTGAAATGTCTCCGTTTCTTCTGAGAATGTGTGAGAAAAAGAAGATTTGGGGACACGCTTTTATTTTGGAAAAGGTGTTTTTTGATGGAGGAGTTCCCTGCACTCAGCCTCAGTTGTGGAAGAAGTCAAAGTACTAATACCACGCTGTAAAAAAAAATACTCTGTTGAAAGTAAAAGTCCTGCATTGAAAATGTCACTTAAGGGCCCAGTGTGTAACGTGTTTAGTTGTTCATTACAAAAATCTGTGTTGCTCGTTCCCAAACTTGTCCTTTTTTCATGAATATTTACCACCACCATCAATTCCAAGCATTCATTTTGGCTTGAAATTTTACATTTGCGTTTGCATGAACTGGGGGTAGACGCATAGACGGTATATAAGAATGGACCAATAGACCCCGTTGCTCTGGACGGAGACCAGTGAAGGATATTAGAAGCACTTTTCCGGTGATCTCTTGCTTTACTGCGCAGCTTCCAACTGACAGAGACAACGTAGATGTGACGTGAGCAACGTGTCTGAAAGTGTGAAGTCTTCTGGTAGCTGTGCCGAGAGAAATCTCAATCATTCCCAATCTTACAGAGACGGAGAGCGTAGGTATATGTAAGGAGATAACATGGGCACAGGCTAATTACTGATCACTAACATGCTAGTTAACATTAGTAATTAAACTTAAACAGCTAATGTAAGTCCAAACTGCCTGCAAGCTTCTCCTGTACTATACGGTAATTCCTCTACTATGCGACAGTAAGTCGCGTGGTT
>NC_053118.1:35129801-35218983 GCF_010015445.1 Perca fluviatilis
GTTTGCTGCCTCTTGCAAAAGTGTAAAGTGTTGACGTGTTACAAGTTGACTTTTTGGCATGAAGATTATGGTTTGTTGGCAGGATATCTCATAAACCACTAAACAGTTTTCAGTGAAATGTGGTGGCAAGTTGTAAGCAAAAGAGTTCATTTGTGGTGGAGATTTCAGATATTAAAATGTGAAAAGAATAATGTAGGTTAAAAGTTAAGACTTTGCTGGCATGAATTTTCTGCGAAAATCCATCCATCTCTTTTTCTCCCTGTGTGTTCTCTGCCGATGCTGTATTCTGGCTCAGGTATTTCTCACCCTGTTGAGGCACAGAGATAGACGACAAGAAGAAGAAGAAGAAAAAAAGTCGGAGAGGATCCCGTCAGTGCCTGGGAACCTGAGGGATCCTGGAGAGACAGAGAGGGGACAGAGACAGGACAGGGGGAACCATCGGGGTGATAATTCTGTGAGGAGAGCTGCTCAGGGAAAGCTAAATCAGGTCGTTTCTTTATCCTCGTCTGTATCCTGAAAGAGTCCTGTGCAGGATCTGGTCTGGTCTGAGGGGACTGCAGCACCATGGGAGCCTCCAGCGACAAGGTAAGAGAGGACGGTCTGGGTTTGGCCAGGGGCCCTGAAGGTTGGGTGTCTGTTTTAGCCCCCTGATGGGAGCAGCGGTGGAATAATAGTTGATTTG
This sequence comes from Perca fluviatilis, assembly GCF_010015445.1. Lineage (NCBI taxonomy): Eukaryota > Metazoa > Chordata > Actinopteri > Perciformes > Percidae > Perca > Perca fluviatilis. Next base: position 35,130,484 of record NC_053118.1, read on the forward strand.
AGTCAACTGGGATTAAATTAAAAGGATTTTTTGGGGAGTTAATGGAAAGAAAATTGTGTACACGTATCAGTTGTGGACTGTTTACTTTTGGAGAAATTGGACAGAGCCGTTGCAACGTGGTTGGTTACAGCAATGGGACACCTTGTAGAGCAAAGAAACTGTCCAGGTTCAGCGGTTTATAAACGGGACAAACAGTAGCTGGACATTTGAGTGTAAAAGTGATCCAGCAAAGGTTTGGGTTTTCCATCTTCAGTCTGAAGTGTTTCCCAGGGTGTCAACAAGCCCTTACAAGTGTCAAAATACCAGGCGTTTAAAATCAGTATTTTTAAAAATACATTTTAATAAGCGTATTCCTCCTTTCCACATTTAAATATTAGCAGATTTGCGGTCTCTTTGTTCGATTTAGTTTGTTTCTCCAGGAGCAAGATCAGAGGTTTCACAGCCTTGAAAACTCATTGACACACACTACCGGTCAAAAGTTTGGGGTCACTTCGAAATTTCCATTCCACTCCATTACAGACAGATTATCAGTTGAGATCAGTTGCATTGTTTTTTTAACCAGGGCAGCAGTTTTCAGATTACATTATGTGCTTACATAATTGTAAAAGGGTTCTCCAATGTTTTCTCAGTTTGCCTTTTAAAATGATATCAGATTAGTGAACAGAATGGGCCTTTGGAACATTGGATGAATGGTTGCTGATAATGGGCAATGTAGATATTGCATTAAAGATCAGCCACTTCTTTCTACAACAGTCGAGAACCCTTTTGCAATTATGTAAGAACATAATGTAATCTGGAAACTGCTGCCCTGGTTGAAAAAACCAATGCAACTGATCTCAGCAGGTATTCTGTTTGTAATGGACATTTCTAAGTGACCCCAAACTTTTGACCGGTAGTGTAATTCCAACAAATCTTTATACTTCCCTGACTCTGTGTTGGGGAAAAAAACAAACAGTTGTTGATAAACCAAATTCGTGTCATACTGAACCGACCTGCGGAGAGAATGTAGCTGAAACCCAGCAGTTATTTGTGCAAAAACTTTATTTAAACGTGTTTGTATTTGCTCTTAAAATAGTATTTTATTATTCATTTCTGCTACCTGCGTAACCCTTTCTTCAATACAACCGAGGGACTTACTCAGCGTCATGCATCACACTCAGGCGTGCTGAGAAATGTTGGTGTCAGTTGGTGTGAAACAATGAAGGGCTGTCTGGCTTTGTTTGGGAGTTCTGCTGAGAGGGCATTTCTGTGGATCATTTTCCGTTGTGGTTAATGATGACCGATTGGATTTCATCACTTGGCTGCCTGTGGCATTTTTCTCTTGAAAGATGCATCATATCAAAGCCTGATCTTTTACAGGATATATGTATGGATTTGTATTACCCCAGAAAGTGCATACCGGCCAGACCCAAGCGAGGCATTTTTATTTAGTGAAGTAAAGTACAATCCGTGTGAAAATAAAGAAACAAAACACCCTGAAATGTCAAAAGTTGGTGTGAAACAATGAAGGGCTGTCTGGCTTTGCTTGGGAGTTCTGCTGAGAGGGCATTTCTGTGGATCATTTTCCGTTGTGGTTAATGATGACCGATTGGATTTCGTCACTTGGCTGCCTGTGGCATTTTTCAAGCCTGATCTTTTACAGGATATATGTATGGATTTGTATTTCCCCTGAAACTCAAGTGAGGCATTTTTATTTAGTGAAGTAAAGTACCATCCGTGTGAAAATAATGACATTTGAGGCCCAAAAGGAAATGAAGAAACAAAACACCCTGAAATGTCAAAAGATGTGGCATTTTACAGCAGCGATGTTGCACGAAACAAACCACAAAAACCCGTGAGAAGATGTTAAATATGAAAGAGCATGCAGCGAATGTAGGGAGTGTCTCACCTCCCTGCCCCAGAGGTCCTGCAGGTCAGGATTATTAGTGTTTTTGCAACATGTTTCGCCTAATACTCCCATTACAGTTGACTTCGGTTGCCGAAACTAACCTTTAGTAGGTGTTAATTTATAGCATCATACTGTACAGCAAACACAGAAACACTGGTGGCAGAAAGAGTGTTTTAGGATAAAACTTCTTGAAATTTGGCAACAAAAAGAAATCATGTTGACTTGCAGTATAGTGTAATACTGAACTGGCCCTCAGAAAGAATCTGGTTGTAACCCACCAATTTTATTTGTACAAAAACATGCTTTGAACGTCTTTATATTTGATCTTAAAATAATATTTCATTATATCTTTCTGCTACCGGCATACACCCTGTAGATCAAGTTAAACACTCATTAATTTTTGTATTCTTTCCACCTTTTCTGTTTATTGTCTAACAAAACCATACATTGCCTCTACTCTTTGCTGCATTTTAACTTTTTTATTTATTTATTTCTTTTGAAAGAAAACAAAGTGTCAGCATTGGTCTCTTCATGGAATTTGTTGAAAATATAAAAAAAATTGCCAGCCATGACTGACAACTAATGACTTTTACCGCTCTACTTTTAACTAAATGGATAATTAAAGTTAAAGTTTTAAACAGAGTCATGTATAGTTGATTTGAAGTTTGGAGGGTTTAAATATTTCAGCTTTCATAATGTCCTTTTCCAAAATCTAATTTCTCACAAGCTCAAACGGAGATTTCACAAAGCACACGAGGACATTGGGATTATTGTGAAAATACAATCCCCTTCAGTTTATTGGTCCTTTGTTCAGCTTCTCCAGCACCGTTAAATGTTTAGGTTTTTTTCCCCCCACGGGTGGTGTTCAGGCTCCAAGTGAAGTTAAAGGAATGTCAGATGAGTCTGAGAAGAACTCTGCGGTTTTCACTCAGACAAAGAAACCTCTCTGTCTGTTTGATTCTCACCCAAGCACCAGCAGAGTCTCATCTGAGCAGCACAAACTCTCAGCAGCCGCAGGGCGGCCCTTTATGAACGTTGTTCTGATCCTCCCTGAGACGGCAGAGTCAGGAAGGCCATCACTGAAGGAACTTGATCACGCCTGCTGCTGTTTTGGTGCCAGTTTATGGGAGATGACCACATGTTTAAGCCGGATTCATCATGGCTGCACCTAAATCTGCAATCATCAACACGAATCATGGTTTGGGCGCTGGGGTTTCCACAAACAAATGCTGTTTTACATACAGCAAGTTAGACATCCATAATCTAGTTTGTCTTTGAGATTTCCAAAGAGAGGGCTCGTCCGGGATTTGAACCCGGGACCTCTCGCACCCTAAGCGAGAATCATACCCCTAGACCAACGAGCCATATGCTGCTCACTCCACAGAACCAGTTGTGACATGCCATAGTTAAAGGGATAGTTCAGATGTTTTGAAGTGTGGTTGTTTGTGCTAATTCTCCACAGTAAGTGTGTTAGCTACAGCATTGATGGCGGTCGGCACGCCCCCGGTCGGTTTGGAGAAGCAGGCAGCATTTTAGGGACCTTTATGAAGGAGAACTGAAGCCGTTATCTCTGCTCTCTTCAAAGCCACCAGACTCCTTTTTACAAAAAATGGCATTATACCTCGCAGAACACTGCCTTGATCTCACAAACTAAAGCCCCGACACACCAACCCGACGGCTGACCATTGGCAGAAAAGCCAGTCGGACTGATCGGTCGGCTCCCCGAGGTCCAAACAGTGCCTCAGAACACACCGAAGCGACGCCGACTTGAGCGTGTAATACGTCTCCATAACAGCAGGCGGCGCTAATCTGTATTGTCGCCCAAAAAAAAGCTGATTGGACGAACCAGGTGTTTCTACACACCTCTCAGTAAGTCTAAATTGTTATCATCTTCAGGTCAGTCAGTGATCGAAAATCAGGAGCCACATTTACTGGTTAACTGCCAAATATCCAAAACAGGTCTGATAACTGTTCCAGAGTATCTGCTTGATGCTGTTCTGGTTTCCATAAAGACGGTAGATGGTATTAAATGAGTAAATGTGTTTTTCCCCCTGCAGGCGTCTCTCCTCTCAGGGCTGCTTGTGTTCTTGCTCTGTGTCGTCTCTTCTCTCTGCCAGGATGAATATTCTGGATACCACTCAGGTCAGAGCTGCCACACACTGCTGTGATTTTTCATTAACATTTATAAATATTTTTTCTCCTTTTTAAAAAAAAAAAAAAAAAAAAAAAAAAACAAAAAAATATTTTTAAAAAAAAAAAAAAAATTAAAAAAAAAAAATTTTAAAATAAAAAATTTTACAGTTATACAAAAAAAAAAAATGCTTATTTAAAACATCCATCATAATCTACCAGAATTTACAGGTTCATTTGAACTTTTCTTACTGAGTCTGATTGGCAGCCAAAATTTAAAAAAAAAAAGTATTTTTGCTGCTGAATTCTTTGTATTTGAACTTTTTTTTTTTTAAATACCATATTGGCCACACATAAGTGATTCTTGCATTGCATTTATTTTGTTATTCTCTACTTTCCACTCACACATCATTGTACATTTTGCAAGTTTTAATTTCCACATTATAGTTATAAAAGTAATATTTATGAAACTTTTTTGTCATAAATAGAGGGCTCGTCCGGGATTTGAACCCGGGACCTCTCGCACCCAAAGCGAGAATCATACCCCTAGACCAACGAGCCACTTCCACTCAAACCCTTACAGTAAAATCAGGTCTGACTTATGTTTCACGTGTCTGTCCAGGTGAGGAACACACCTATGAAGGCTCCATGGTCGACCGCTTCGACAACTCAGCCTCTCCTCAACCAGGTGAGTACAGGGACCCCAAAGTCAGCTACACATGAGGTAGAGGTAGAAAAAATCAAATATCACGATATTTTTGACCAAATACCTCAATATCGATATTGCGGCGATATTGTAGGGTTGACATTTGATGCTTACAAAAAAATATTTTCACAATGAGATTTTTGATAAATAATCATCATTAATGTGTATATAATAATTAGAGAACAGTCTGGTAAGTTCAACAAATTAAATCACTTTTACTGTAGTTGCACAAATACAAATTACGATATGTTTAGGAACACTTTCACATGTCACAGATCATTTGTAGATGTGTTGGCTACATCTAATGATTCTTGGGAATAGTATCGATATTTTGACAGATAGATTGGATATAGATTTTGGGATATCGTTTATTGATATGACAAAAGTGTTGTCTGTCCCTGGTTTTAAAGGCTACATATTTAAAACTAGGGACAGGTAACACTTGTGTCATTTCACGATATTACGATATCCAAAATCTAAGACGATATCCAGTCTCATATTACGATATGGATATAATATCGATATATTGCCCAGCCCTACCGCGAGGTACGGCGCAGAGCAGAGAGGCAAAGCGCAGTGCAGGTAAACATCACCATTGCTTCTGTAATTGGTTGTGCCTGGAAAGTACAGCTGCACAAGGCTTTACTTTTTATACTTACCTGACGGAGAATGACTGAACAATCAATCAATAAATAAAAATATAAATACATACAGTAATAAATAAATGATTAAATACATACATAAAAGAACTCTGTCAAACACTAACAGGATGTACTACTATATAGGTTTGACCAGTGTCCATAACACAGAATTGTTAATTGCCTTCAGTTTTCATTCAAGTGTGAGTTTTGTATGTTTTTGAGATTTTTCTTCCCAAAGTAAGGGCTCGTCCGGGATTTGAACCCGGGACCTCTCGCACCCGAAGCGAGAATCATACCCCTAGACCAACGAGCCACTCACTTATCACATTGCCAATAGAATTGGGTCTGATTTACATTTATTTTGGAACCATCTGTTATTGTGTTCTGTATTTCTGTTTGTTAATCAGGTCCTAACCCCTACAGATTTAGTCATTTATTGAACCTTTTGCCATTCTTCTGTCGTCCATACTTGCGAATTGGTCCAAACAAAAAGCACACATAACCGTTAGACCGGTAGACTTCCAAACTAAAAACGGACCACTAACTGTAAAACAAAATGCACCATTAAGTCCCGGAGCTAAGTCTAAAATGTCTCCTCTGTGCCATCAGAGTATCCACCTGAGCCGACTCACAGCTACGACGAGGACCAACGGCCCGAGGAGGAGGACTACGACCCGTACGGCGCTGAACCCACACAGGTCACCATGATGACCGAGGACGCCTTCCCCTACGCCACCACTGCCGAGTCCCACTACGCCAAAGAAGACACAGAGACCATGCAGGTATGACCGCTGAGGGCTGGAGGTCTTGACATTTCATAGCCAAAAAACTATTTGATTAATCCAGAAAATAATCAACAATAAAAAAAATGGTTAGTTGCAGCCCTAATATTACCTAGTCGATTCCCTCCTATTCCGGGACTGACCCGTTGCTGCCGGAAATTTAAATTTCATTTACATTTTTTCGGGATTTCCTTTTACCTTCCGCTTCCTTTGTGTTGCCGTTCTAACCTCCGGTGGATTTGTGAGGACTATGGTTAACTGCTCCTCAGATCTCTGCAGGGTAAATCCAGACAGCTAGCTAGACTATCTGTCCAATCTGAGTTTTCTGTTGCACGACTAAAACTACTTTTGAACGTACACATGTTCCACCAAAACAAGTTCCTTCCCGAGGCTATTTAGCAGACGCAATGTGGCTCCGTGCGGTGCTTAGCGCCGTCCATGACGTTTGTGATTGGTCTAAAGGAATGCCAATAAACCAGAGCACATTTCTCTCCCATCCCGGAATGCTGTGTGGACTAGCCAGACCCTCCTCCGCAGCGCTGTGGAGGAAGGTCTGGCAAAGCGAGACTAAAGATTGCCAAAATCAAAAAAGCAGACAGTCCACAGTGTGTATGTTCACGCTCCCCGTGGTGTGATATTGTCGTGTTTCAGGTCCCATATAAGTATCGTCCAGCGAGACCAGACACCGACTCCTCCTCGGAGGAGGAGTCCGGGGGCGACGCAGCGCTTGGGGAGGAGGGGCCGACGGAGTGCGACTGTGAACCCGGACAGCCTGGATTCGCTGGCTTCGCAGGACCAAAGGTACCGACTCATTTCATCCCATCATCGCCTCTTTATTCACAGCACACACTGCTGTTTTTCCTGCTCCATCCTGCTCATCTCATGCACCAAATTTCTTTTGCCCATTAGGCGCTGCATTCATCCAGTTCTTCTGTTATCTTAAATTTGCCTAATGGAAGCTTTCATCTGATAATGTCACTACTGACCATCAAAAATAGTCTTATTACATATAGACTGATTTTTACCCTTGGTGAGCACAACAGGTCATTGAGATCATCCAATCAACTTATTTTAGAAGTCTCGAGGTACAAACTGTGGGGGGGATTGCGCTTTTACAGTTGCTCCCCAATATGTTTCTATCTGAGAATCTCTGGTGTAACTTTCAGTTTAAAGTGCATTCAATTGCATGTTTATCTGCATGTACACACACACGGAATCAAGCAATAAATGCATGCGTTTGCTATCTTTTACTCAATCTTGTATCCGTTATTCTTTTTCTATTTCCTGTCAGGGATCCAGAGGTCTGCAGGGTAAAACTGGTGAGCCAGGAGTTCAGGGCAGAGAGGTGAGAGTCTAAAACATCATCACTGCATGTTTTTTAATCATCAGGAAACCTTAAATAACGTGTCCAGCTGCTGCTGCTGCGGATACTGTGATTTTCATTTGTGATTATTGTTTTTTAGGGTTATAAAGGAACCAAAGGGGTTCGGGGAAAAGGAGGAGACACGGGACCAGTGGTAAGTAAATCGTGTTACAGCAACGGTGATACTTACTACCACTACTACTACTACTACTACTAGGGGTGTCACGATTCTCCAAATCCTCGATTCGATTACATTTTCGATTCTAAGGTCACGGTTCGATTCGATTCTTATATATATATATATATATATATATATATATATATATATATATATATATATATATATTTTAAAGCACAGGTTGCTATGCCATTTTTAGACTAGACTTTTATGCAATATAATATCTGACCTTTGTTCGCAATGTATCACACTACATTGTCAAATTTAAAACATTTATTAACAACATAATGTAACAATAACTTATATCTATAACCTGCAATCTAGTTTCTCTTTTGTAACTGCAGTCTTCTTCACAGAAGATGACATTCAAGTTCACAACAAAACAAACAATAAAACAGCCATGTCCATAGTCTTCTCGGAACAATTAAGTGTCCTTAACAAACTATTTCCGAACAGTTGAACATATACCACACAGATAACTACTTTTTATATGGTACACGCACATAGCAGAGCTAGCAAACTCTGACTTTTTTGTCGACAACGCGAACGTTGTCAACATAACTCCAAATGAGAATGGAAATCCAAAATACTTCCACACCGGCGACTTCAGTGAAAGAGGAGGGGGTTCAAGTTCTGTCCATGGGTCTCCAGCATCTGCTGTTGCCATGGTATCTTTTGACTGGCTGTAGCTACGTTAGAGGAGGTTGACTCGCAGCACTTCAACAACGTTTTTGTTGCTTTTTTCGAATATTTTTTAAAAACGTTTTTGTGTTTTTTTTTTCAACGTTTTGCTCACTTTTTCAGATGTTTCTGTCGCTTTTTCTGACATTTAAGGCGTTTTTTTCAACACCTCATAGTTCTAATATAAAAAAAAATGTGAAAACATAAGGACAACATAAGGGTTAACCCTCGTATCGTCTTCCAGTCGACCATGCACTTGTTGTCCTCCGGTTTGGTTGGCCTGTTCATAAAGCATAAAGTAGCCTACAAATTATCACCCAATTCTGGATTACAGCTTCTTAGCCAACGTCATAATTTATTACCACTAGTTTTACACTTCTTTTTGGAATTGATGTTCAATAAACCTCATTTACTTGAAATGATGCCTCATTTATTTTTTTTAATAAGCTGAAATTATGAATTATCTTATCTAACAATTAAGATCAGTGGGACATATGTTTATGGGTTATCACAGATCTTCACCCGGGTATACATTAAGTAGTGATCATCAATTAGCGCATGGAACCATCCACGTTATTTTTGGGAAATTTGGTTAAAAGAAACCCCTATTTCAGATATTGAATCTTTAAAAACGGGTCAAATTTGACCAGAGGACAACATGTTGTTTAACAGCATCAACAACAACTGGTAAAGCCCCCAAATCACCAGCAGCCTCCTTTCCTGCGTCACTGCTCCACCTGAGAGCTGCAGGAGCCACCATGACGGCAGCTTGTGGCTCCTAATAGGCAGGTGGAGGAGCCAAAAAAAAACAAACTCTGGGTGATTTCCAACCGACAACTATTGGATCAACCCTTACAGTCAATCAGCACTGCTCCCAGTAGATCACACGGACAAAACACAAACACACCAGGACTGATAAACCGTACGATAAAAAAAATTAGACTGTGCAAAACTGTAAATACATTTTGCTATTTATTCTCATTACTTACACTACCGGTCAAAGGTTTGGGGTCACCTAGAAATTTCCATTCCACTCCATTATAGACAGAATACCAGCTGAGATCAGTTGCATTGTTTTTCTAACCGGGGCAGCAGTTTTCAGATTACATTATGTGCTTATATAATTGCAAAAGGGTTCTCCAATGTTTTCTCAGTTAGCCTTTTAAAATGATATCAGATTAGTAAACAGAATGGGCCTTTGTAACATTGGATGAATGGTTGCTGATAATGGGCAATGTAGATATTGCATTAAAGATCAGCCACCCACTCAGATCAGCTGGTATTCTGTCTATAATGGAGTGGAATGGAAACCAAAGTGGTTCGGGGAAAAGGAGGAGACACGGGACCAGTGGTAAGTAAATCGTGTTACAGCAACGGTGATACTTACTACCACTACTACTACTACTACTACTAGGGGTGTCACGATTCTCCAAATCCTCGATTCGATTACATTTTCGATTCTAAGGTCACGGTTCGATTCGATTCTTATATATATATATATTTTAAAGCACAGGTTGCTATGCCATTTTTAGACTAGACTTTTATGCAATATAATATCTGACCTTTGTTCGCAATGTACCACACTACATTGTCAAATTTAAAACATTTATTAACAACATAATGTAACAATAACTTATATCTATAACCTGCAATCTAGTTTCTCTTTTGTAACTGCAGTCTTCTTCACAGAAGATGACATTCAAGTTCACAACAAAACAAACAATAAAACAGCCATGTCCATAGTCTTCTCGGAACAATTAAGTGTCCTTAACAAACTATTTCCGAACAGTTGAACATATACCACACAGATAACTACTTTTTTCGGGGGTTTTTTTCGCTTGGCAAGCCGACCGGCAGCATCAACGATTCCATTTTTTAATACGAAGTTCGAGATTGTGACTTAATTTTGGTCGATTTCGAATTAAAATTGAAATCGTGACACCCTTAACTACTGTGCATGCTGATCGATACTGCACTAACATTGACATCAACAAAGTAAAAGTAAAATTGGATGAAAATGAAAATGGAACTAAAGCTGCAGAGACACTTAGAAAGGACTAAAGCCAAACAAGGAAATACAAGTTTTAGTTTTAGTTTTGTAGTTTATTTTTAAGTAAGTTTATTAAAAGTAAAAGTAAAAGGAGAAAAAAAGAAAAATCCCCAATTTACTCTTCATACTCCGTGAGACGCCACAACAAAACTTTGATTCAAAGAAGTAAAAACAAGTACAGTAAATAGATAGTGAAATAAAAATACATGTGAAAAGTTTTTAGTTTCCATGTATTTTCTGCTGATACGTTTTGTCTTCTTCTACAGATTTTAACTGAATATTTGGAATAATATGAACTGCTCCAGACTTTAAATGAGTTTAGGATGTATTAGGCCTGCACAATATATGTTTTTTTTAATCGTCATTGCGATGTCAACTTACACGGTAAACATCACGAAAGGTATTTCACTCTTGAGATTTGTTTAAGTTAGTTGAAAGAGAGTATCTGTAGAAAACAGCACTTTAAAATGTAACTTTTATTCTTTTTTTATTGCAGTTTGACTTCAGTTCAATGTTTAATTCAAAATCATTGAAAGTAAAAGCTTTATTTTTTATTTCAACAAGCAATCTGTTTGTATTTTAGCGGTGTGCTGAAAGCAGCAGAAAGGCAGAACAGAGTACACTTTAATATCTGTTTATTTATGTTGTTATCGCGATATTCAACAACGTTATCCCATATTTTCCTCTAATCCTGCAGATCTATTGAAAATGTATTAGTGAATATACATACATACCAAAAGCAAGAACTCTCCTTGTCTCTCTTGAGTGACAAAAAATAACAAAGCACTTCATATTTTGTGTTCCTGTTTGTTGATTTGTTTTGACCCTTGGCCTCTCCTTTTACAGGGCGACGCCGGACCTGAGGGAGATGACGGAGCTTCTGGTTTCTCTGGAGCCATGGTGAGTTCAAAACCAGTTCACTGAGCATCTTACAGAGGAGGTCTGATGAGTCTCACAGGGTTTGGAAAGTTTTAAAGCTATAGTGCGTAGTTTCTGTCGCCCCCATGAGGAATTCTAAGTAATGACGACAAAACTGTTGGCTTATTCCCATGATACAAGCCTTCCGTGAACACCCACCACCCCCACCCTTCTCCACCCAGCTGCTAGTAGCCAAGGAGGACACGGAGGATTAAAAAAAACATGATGGACTCTTCAGAAGAGGTCATTATCTTCACTCGAAGATCTTCTGAACATAGTCACACTGAGAAATCCAGAGAGAGTTGTGTGGAGCTGATGGTCTTAATTAGCTTTGTAGCAACTCATTTGGTAATGAGTTGAATGTAACGGATGTTCATTAATATCAAAAAGTTACGCACTAAAGCTTTAAACAGAACATGCAAGAAAGATGTTGTGTTGTAAAAAATAATCCTTTTACTGTAATGTTGAGCTTGATAGATTCTGGATGACATTAACTTGTCAGGACTCAAAATACAAGATAATAAGTAAACATGTTCTCAGAGAATTACTTGTAGAATCTTTTGTCGTCAACAGGGAGAACCCGGACTTATAGGAGACCCAGGCGAGCATGGAGAGTTTGGTCTGAAGGTAAACGCACACACGCACACACACACACACACACACACACACACACACACACACACACACACACACACACACACACACACACAAACTTACACTCCTTTTAGACTGATGCACTGGCCAGGGATGCACCTTTTAATATGAAAGACCGAAATATGTTAACCTTTCCAATAAAGTTACTTTAAAATTATGAAAGGGTTTCCATAAACTTCTGGTTCACTCAGCCATAAATTCTTTTCTGTATCAAACCTCTCTTATATATCCCAAAATATATTGTTTTAATTATTTTTATGTAACAAAAAATGTTTTTGCTGTCCTCATAACCTTTTAGCCATAGGAAGAATTAAGGTCTTGGTAACTGAATTAGTAAAAACATATTTTTTATTAGTGAAAATTTTGAAAAAAAAAAAAAAATTAACAACGCAAATGTCCCCCCACCCCAAAATCACAGTTTCTAACAGTTTATCACAGTTTATGTATGATATGAGCAGTTTACCAGCATTATGAACAGATGTTTTAATAAAATGTGATGTCTTGCTGTCGGCAGGGTGACGCCGGGATGGAGGGACCCCGCGGAGGAGTCGGAGGTCCGGGTGAGACTGTAAGGAAACACCTCCTCAACCTCCCTGTGGTGGAAACATTCATCATATCTGAACTGAACAACTTTGTTGTGAAAAAACATCAGTGTCATTTTTCCTATTTTCTCTCTTATCGATGAATACAAAAAAATGTGGTTGTTGCAGCAGCACAATGACATAAATAAATACAGATCAAAAGAAAACGTAAAAGAAAGAAATAATAAGAGCAAGGGCGTAACTTTGGGTTCAATGTTGAGATCTCCACCTATCTAGCGACAATATTTGTTTAAAAATTAGGGGGTACAAATTATAACCAGAGTGTCTGGGTCGTCCCCCAGAAAACTTTAAGCATCATACCGTTTTTTTTTTTTTTGCAACAATTTGTGCCTTTTTCTGCATGCAAATGTCTTAATTCATGTAAATATCATTATTATTAATGAATTAATCTGCTGTATTTTTACCAAACTTTCTGCAGTTTCAAAACGTCACACGTGTTTCGGGATGTTTTTTTTTTCTTTAGGAAATATTCACATTTTAACAACAAATGTTTGCCTGCCACAGCATTTAAACTCTTTGACTTCATTTCCCCCCGTCCAGTCTTGATAAGTCCCCCACCCCCCTACCCCAAAAATTACGCCTATGAATAAGAGGTATATACGTAAAACTCAAGAATAAGAATAGAAGTTAAAATAGAAACTATACTAGAGCAATTAAAGACAAAGTTACAAGGCAACGTAACAGTGGTGGGATAGCAGACTCAGCAACTCTAAAAGGCTTCCACCGTACGGAGACAGTGATATAAAAATGAACATTTTCTTTATTCCTGACATGCAAATATGTCGAGGCAAATGAAGTGAGGCAGGAGTTGTAACCGTCAGTGAGACCTCCGTCCGCCGAGTGATTCAAGATTCAAAACCCTTTATTAGTCCCACGATGGGGAAATTCCCACTGTTGCAGCAGCAACAGATAGGGGGGGGAGTACAAGACACAGATAAACAAACAATAAATAAACATACACTAACAGTCAAAAGTGTGGGGTCACTTAGTAATTTCCATTCCACTCCATTATAGACAGAATACCAGCTGATCTGAGTGGGTGGCTGATCTTTAATGCAATATCTACATTGCCCATTATCAGCAACCATTCATCCAATGTTCCAAAGGCCCATTCTGTTCACTAATCTGATATCATTTTAAAAGGCTAACTGAGAAAACATTGGAGAACCCTTTTGCAATTATATAAGCACATAATGTAATCTGAAAACTGCTGCCCCGGTTAGAAAAACAATGCAACTGATCTCAGCTGGTATTCTGTCTATAATGGAGTGGAATGGAAATTTCTAGGTGACCCCAAACTTTTGACCGGTAGTGTAAGTAATGAGAATAAATAGCAAAATGTATTTACAGTTTTGCACAGTCTAATTTTTTTTATCGTACGGTTTATCAGTCCTGGTGTGTTTGTGTTTTGTCCGTGTGATCTACTGGGAGCAGTGCTGATTGACTGTAAGGGTTGATCCAATAGTTGTCGGTTGGAAATCACCCAGAGTTTGTTTTTTTTTGGCTCCTCCACCTGCCTATTAGGAGCCACAAGCTGCCGTCATGGTGGCTCCTGCAGCTCTCAGGTGGAGCAGTGACGCAGGAAAGGAGGCTGCTGGTGATTTGGGGGCTTTACCAGTTCTTGTTGATGCTGTTAAACAACATGTTGTCCTCTGGTCAAATTTGACCCGTTTTTAAAGATTCAATATCTGAAATAGGGGTTTCTTTTAACCAAATTTCCCAAAAATAACGTGGATGGTTCCATGCGCTAATTGATGATCACTACTTAATGTATACCCGGGTGAAGATCTGTGATAACCCATAAACATATGTCCCACTGATCTTAATTGTTAGATAAGATAATTCATAATTTCAAAAAAATAAATGAGGCATCATTTCAAGTAAATGAGGTTTATTGAACATCAATTCCAAAAAGAAGTGTAAAACTAGTGGTAATGAATTATGTCGTTGGCTAAGAAGCTGTAATCCAGAATTGGGTGATAATTTGTAGGCTACTTTATGCTTTATGAACAGGCAAACCAAACCGGAGGACAACAAGTGCATGGTCGACTGGAAGACGATACGAGGGTTAACCCTTATGTTGTCCTTATGTTTTCACATTTTTTTTTTATATATTAGAACTATGAGGTGTTGAAAAAAACGCCTTAAATGTCAGAAAAAGCGACAGAAACATCTGAAAAAGTGAGCAAAACGTTGAAAAAAAACAACACAAAAACGTTTTTAAAAAATATTCGAAAAAAGCAACAAAAACGTTGAGATAGGGACAACTAAAGTGTTTTTTTCATGGTCGACGGGAAGACAACACAAGGGTTAAACAACATGTCAGTGTTTTCCCTCGGTTTGTGGAAGACTTCAGCGTGATTTAGGCTTCTGCGTAAAATCTACGCCGCGGCTAGGTACGTGGAGACACGGACCTAGCCGGACCCTATGCCGTAGCCTGGCGTGCACCTCTCACAAAATGTAACTGCATGTTGCGGTGCCGCATGTTGCTCGGCTGTGGCTTCTGGTAGTGTTGAATTTCCCCCCCCGACTCATTTCCTGGTTCTCCTTCTCCATAAACAACGTGTAATCAAGGAGAGGGTTAACTTCTCCTGTTACAAAAAACATATATAACACAATAAAGGAAAGGGAAAAGTTCAAAAAGCATAATATGAGCACTTGTACGTCTACGTTTGTGTATTTCCTTTGGTTGTGGATTTTATATAAGCCGTTACAGGTTTCTACCACACAATAAACCATTCACTGATTTATAAACCAACAGAAGTATTTTGCAAATGAATTATGAGTTTTTTTCTCTTTCTTGAAGATCAACCACCAAAGCTTTTGTTTCTGGAGCCCAATTTTTAAACGTTTGCGTACTTTATTTCAAAACAGATATCAAATATCAAATCTGAATGTATAACATTTAAGTAGGCAGGCGTCTGCAGCACCACAAAAACACTACATTTCTAATGTTTTTTTATGCTTTAATATCCTTTTTATTTCACATCAGCTTTTAATATTACAGTATATATTCATTGTTGTTGTTATTAGTTAAATTATGAAGGGAGAAGTCAGTGTTACACACACACACACACACACACACACACACACAGATTATTAATTTTCATTATTATTTATTTGTTCTATTTCAGGGCCCTCGTGGTGACGTTGGGTCTTCAGGACCAAAGGGCGGTAAAGGCATAAAGGTAAAGACACTCTCTCATACACACAATTACACTGGATATACAGTATGTACCTGACATGTTTAAAGTGCTTATATAGAGGTCATTAACATTTATGATTTGTAACATGTTCTTAAAAGAGTGTCTAAAATGTAAATTTAATAAAAGGGGTGCCACGATTTCTATTCTAAATCGAAAATAGATTGAAAAGAGCTTTCAATTTCAATGATGGAAATCAAAAGCAGGATCTGTGATTTCCCCTTTTTTAAATACATTATTTTAATTTGACCATATCCTTCGTGTCGTACTTTCCCAAAAATATGGCGGTCATATCACACTTGATGCCATGGAGCCTATCCTGTTAAAGAAGAATTGTAAAATGTAAATGACGAGTTGTCAGGGCGTAAAACCAATGACCTGTTGATCTTTACGAATCAAAACTCCATTATCTAACAATGGCAAAGCAGTCATTGCTGAAGAACATGTTTGAGACTCCCCTATTTAATATTTTAAGTTTGAAGATTGTTTAGGTAAGACTAAATAAATGTTTTTCTGTCGCCTGCTCTGCTATATAAAGATATAACATCTTTTAGATTGAAAATGGTTTTATTTCTTCTCTGAACCTTTATACATCAAATATGACAGACCAATCTAAAGTAAAGTAAGGGCCGATAAACAGAAACAAATCACTTTATAGTGATACATTTAATTAGTTAACAAGTAACTGTAAACTCCAAATATCTAATTTAATCTTTTATCTGTCAGTGGGGTTACATTTTTAATCTTAATTACTTTTTAAGATTCATCATCATACGTCTCTTTTGTTCATGAAACAGATGTTTTTCCGTTGTTTCTGTGTTTGGTGTTTAGGGGTCTCTCGGTGATGAAGGCAAAGAGGGGGCTCAGGGACGAGACGGACAGAAGGTATGGAAATCAAACATATGCAAAAGCTCCGAGAAGACCTGAAGTACCTGCATATACATGCAATATACAGTATCTGCAGGAAGTGAATCTCCAAAAATGCCAAACTATTGTTTTTAATCCATTACTTTCTTATGTATTCAATTCAATTCAAACAACTTTATTTATCCCTAAAGGGCAATTAAATTTTGCGGTCAACCAGTCACATAAAAAACAGACAAGAGTGAACACCATCGCAATCGTTCAATCCACCAACATGTCAGTAGCAGCAGGTCAACAAATGGCTAACCCAGGCAAGAGCAGCAAGGCGCACACACAGGTTGCAGAAATTAAGCTAAATTAAATAAATATACAACCATAAGCCCACTAAAGTAATAAATACATAAATCATGGCATTATGCTCTCCCAGGATTACAAGCTCTGGATGTTACAGGTTGCTGCCATCAGCAGCATTTAAAGGTCCCATATTGTAAAAAGTCCATGTCTTTTTTTGATTTTGAAGCAGGTTGACATTATGCATAAATACTGTGAAAATATCAAAATGCTCAATCCACAGAGAAATGCACACAGCCCGTATTCAGAAACTGTGCCTTTAAACGAGCCGTCCGGACTTCTGTACGGTTGTGATGTCACAACTATACTACATGTAGGTAGAAAGTGCCGCTACAGTGCCGTAACAGTCAGTCCCCGGCTGCAATGACGGTGCAGAGCTGCAGAGTACACAGATGCGAAAGACCCAGAAACGCTGACCAATCAGAGCAGACTGGGCTTCTTCAGGAGGGGGGAGGGGGGCTTAAAGGGACAGGCGCTCCAACAGAGCGTTTCAGACAGAGGGTGAATGCAGGTATATTCAGACAGACAGTATGAGAAAAATATTGAGTTTTTTTTTATCATTAAAGTATGCAAACATGTTCTAGTAGAAACACAAAACACTAGTATGAACCTGAAAATGAGCATGATATGGGACCTTTAAGAGCCTAATGGGGGGAGATAGCGCCACCCTGATGGCATTAAAGAGTATCTACAAGAAAGAACTTTGCCAGAATTACCCATGATTCTCTTAGCTTTATGGAGTACCAGTTTCTTCCAGAGGGAACTCAGGTCTGGTAACTGAAGTCCAGTGATCTTAGAGCAGTATCACTAGATCGTTCCTGTTCTAAATACAGGATTCTTCAATATTTGGATGAAATGTGACCGTGTTGTTAGTAGTAGTAAAGCCTTGTTGCATCTTCTGTTCACCAGCAGAGGTGGATAGAGTCTCTTTAACCGTCCCATGTTCTCCCACAGGGTCAGATCGGCGCTCCCGGGTTTCCAGGCGACGTCGGCGACAGGGGATACACTGTAAGAAAGATCCCCAATCATCATCTGCGCTCAATGAGAACATCTGAATTTTTACTCTTTCGTTAAATTATTCACATTTGGTTTGCATTTTGTATAAAAGCAAATATCCCATACACCATGAATTCCACCAGGAGATTCTCAGGAGCACGTTATCAATGTGTACGATACATTTGTACTAAGAACAAAGCTTTTATGTTCAGTTTAAGTCAAATAGTTGAGATGATTTCTCCTTTATGTCTTTTCTGACGGATTACAGCTACTCAATCAGTACTCCTTAGTTACACGTTTCAGTCATTTTCTTCCTCCTCTGCTTCATCTTTGAAATAATTTGCTCCTCACCGTGCAGAGATGTATTTGCGATAAAACATTTCCTGTTCCTTGTCGTCCTCAGGGTTATCCTGGACAGCAGGGACCCATCGGACCCACTGGACCAAAGGTACAAACACGCATTTTGTGTTTCATAACTATAGCTTATCATTTATTATTAAATCTCACTGATTTCGCAAGTTTGTTTTCAGTTTACACATCTCACTGTGTGTGTGTGTGGGTGTTTGTGGGGTGGGGGGTGTGGGTGTGTGGGTGGGGGGGGGGGATTAATTACTATTAAATATCACTCATGTGGTGAGTTTGTTCTAAGGTTCGTATCTCACTGTGGGTGTGTAGGTCTGTGTGGGTGTGGGTGTGTGTTGATGTGTGTGTGTGGGTGTGTGTCTTATCAGTTTCCGTTTCAGTGGTTTTAGTCTCACAATGACAACCATTATTATGCAACAGTTAATTACTACATACTGAAAGTATGCACATACACACATACTGAAACCTAATTGCAGTTTGTGATGCCAGTGACTCAGAGGCCCCTTCATGCAGAGATTCCGCAATGTAAGGGCTCAACAAAACCCCTCCCTGAATGGGACACCAAACCTTATTATTTCTTAATCAGACAACCTGCAGCTACTATTT
Source organism: Perca fluviatilis (assembly GCF_010015445.1). Lineage (NCBI taxonomy): Eukaryota > Metazoa > Chordata > Actinopteri > Perciformes > Percidae > Perca > Perca fluviatilis. The sequence goes on from NC_053118.1 coordinate 35,149,460, forward strand.
TTGCTATGATACATGGAGACGCACAAGCTCCGTCCTTGGAGGTAATGGTCTATACTGGCCAACCATACCACACAAACAGTCATGTCATGAGAAGGATAGTTATGTATTCCAATATTGCTTTTTTTGTTACAGACCGTAAACATTATGTATTTTCCCACTACATCAAATTTTTATGTTGTTTTAGAGTTGTTATGGTTAAAAAAAAAATGATATGACAACATGTGAAACACAGCGTGATTCATCATAGGTTGTAAACACATGATGACCAGCGTTGTGAAAACACAGTCACTAGCTATTGGGTCACAGCTTTGTCCTTCTGCAAAATGTCCTGCTGAAGTGCTTTAGAGCAAAATACTAAACCACAGCCTACTCATTGTGACTGACAGATACAGACAGCAGAACCAGCAGCTCTCTGTCTGTAACTCAGACTGAACTCATCTGTAGAATTTCGGTTACAGAGGGACTTTAAACGATGAAATAACTCAGATGTAAATGTGGGAAAGTCTCACGTCTGGATGTTAATGCATCTGTGGGACTACAGATGCATTAGACTGCAAATTAGCCTAAGGCTAACTCTGGTGCAATGCATCAAATGATTACATTTATGTTTTAATTGCACACTGTCCCTTACAAATAAAATTTAAATTGAAATTTAAATGATCAGAGGATTTATAATGATGATAAGATGAATACGGATGCTGCTCAACAGGCTGATTTACTGAACTTAATTTTAAATACGTCACTAAGACTCTCTATAAAAGTTTTTTTTAAACACTATATTGAAAAGGAATAATATGCATATTTGCTTACCTTCTAAGACTAAGTGTTTGAAGATTGACATCCATCTCATGCAGGGTTCAATGTTAACGTGTTTTTTTCACTTGCCTGGTTGGGCAGGGACATTTTTTTGACTTGCCCGTAGAATCAACTGGTTCCTTTACAAATAGTTTTTTTATTAGTGGTTATTAAATAACGACAAAGACTGTAATATTTGATCTTCATTTACAATATATAAACACATCATGGACAGTGTCATAGATGAGTTAAAGTTCATACTGAAATAGAGGCTATTATTTAAAAAATAACAACTATCAAATCTAATTGCAATAATTAACTTGCCGGAGAGAAAATGGTTTCTATCTGTAGTTTGTTTTGACCGCATACATTTTTAGCTGCCCTCATTTCTACTACATCATCGAGTTTGAGTTGTATTTTTTTGTTTCTAAACCTACAATAACTGCAAATGAGACATGTATTTCTTTTTTTTAAGATTATTTTTTGGCATTTTTAGGCCTTAATGACAGGAGAGCTGAAGAAATGAAAGGGGAGAGAGAGGGGGGAATGACATGCAGCAAAGGGCCGCAGGGCAGAGTCAAACCCGGGCTCGCTGCGTCGAGGAGTAAACTTCTATGTATGGGCGCCCGCTATACCAACTGAGCTATCCGGGCGCCCGTGCAAACAATATTCACGTAGAGAACATTAACAGCACTTGAGAAAAACATTGCTGGGCGCCTGGGTAGCTCACCTGGTAGAGCACGCACCCATATATTGTAGTAGTTTTGTAGCGGCCGCAGGTTTGACTCCGACCTGCGTCTCTTTGCTGCGTGTCGTTCCCCCTCTCTCTCCCCTTTCATGTCTCCATCTGTCCTATGAAAATAAAGGCCTAAAATGCCCAAAATAAATCTTTAAAATTAATTGTTTATTAAAAGCCCTGGAAATCATTGTGGAACTGTTAGCATTCAACAAGCATTCTCCGACGTGGGCAAGGGGAGGGGGCAAGAAAAGATAACAATAATGTAACCCACTTGCCCGAATTGATGAACTCTGTCATGTCTTGTGTGTTAAATACAGAACGGGAGTCAGAACGTGGTTAGCCTAGCTTAGCAGAAAGACTTGAAGCAGGGGGGAAACAGCTAGCCGGGCTCTGTCCAAAGTTAAAAAGATCCACATACCAGCAGCTCTAAAGCTCTCCAATTATCGCACTGCATCTTGTTTGTTTTATCCGTACATGAAGAGACGTGTACAAAAGAAAAGTTGTGATTTAACGGGGCTGTTTTGGTCTTTTCATCTCACTGTACAAAAGAAAGCAAATAAGTTGACAGTATATCCCAAAATCCTGAACTATTCTTTGAAACACTGAAATTAGCTCAATGTATTCCATGTTTTTGATAATTTGCAGAAGCCCAGCGAGGACAAACATGATTTTTTTTTTTCATTAAATAATTTTGTCATCTTGACATAACAAGGTTTGTGTCATGCTATAATTATTCCATAATCACTACACTTACTGTACATCATTTTAAATGTTTTGACAGCTTATGTTGAGCTCACTCATTTTAAATCACAACCTCTTTACTTATAATCACAAAAAAAACTGTTTTTGTCCCAATAAAAAGCTTTGTCATGTCAGGTGATGAAGGAACTCTCTTAATCACGGGGAAATACAATTTAAGAAGTCATCTGACCCCCTGACTCATCTGACTCTGAATGAGACATTTCCAAACAATCTCCAACATGTTTTTTTTCTGATTCATCAGTGCTAGAAAAGATAGATAATGTTGTCAGGAGAGAAAAAAGGCAACAATGCCTGCTCTTTCTTTCATTACTGGATTTTTTTAATCAGTTTTTTTTAGCAGGAATGAAGGACTCTCATGTCAAAGAACTGCCCCTGAAACTTTCACTTCTTGTTAGAAAAATACCCAAATTGCTGTTAAAGATCTCTATAGTTTCACTTTTTCTTTACTTAGACTCTCACTATCACGTTCAAAGGTTAGTAGACTTGAAAGGTAATTTGAGTAAAACAGAAACTGATAGGAAGAAGATACCTAAACAAGTATCACTTTGTTAATCTGGACAGCACCAATGACACATAGGAATGACTAACGTACATAATTGAGTTTCTTAACTTTCCCAAAGCATTCTCTGTTGCTTTGAGTTTCGTGGGAATTGAGAATAATACAGTTATCTGACTTATTCACCTTTTGCGTTTTCCCTAATCAACCCCAAAACACATACAAAAGAAATAGTGTGGTAAGTTCAGTCAAAACTCCAAAATTGAAACCAAAACTGCAGCCACAGTGTGGGTTGAAGGTTGTTTGGATTGCATTTTGCCAATGCCTTCCGCCTCATATGCTCTCCACACAGACTGTTTACCTTTTATGCAACCAAAGCCTCGCTCAAACGTGATTGGTCAATGCTACTCACACTGTAAACGGAAACCAGAACGCTTCCATTACCAAAATCTTGTCTTGTCATCTACAGATTCTGCATTTATATGCAGATATTTGTTTATAGAGAATATGTTTGACTGCGTTATGGCTGGAGCTAAGACTTATTTTTATTATTATCAATTCATCTCTTGTCTTTTCTTAAATGAAAGATTATTGTTCATGGTTAGTCTATAAAATGTCGGAACATTAAAAAAATGTCAATTTGTCCCCTATCACTTACATTGGAAATGCATTAGGAAGGGATCTTTTAATTGCCAGTGTGAACAGGAGGAACATTTACAGCAAGCAAAACATGTTTCAGTGTTCAAATGGGCACCTGAATATTGTTTTAAAAAAAATGCTCTATCTATATATAAGATACCTTACCCCAAGTGAAGGAGTTCAAATACCTTGGGGTCTTGTTCGCGAGCGAGGGGACAATGGAGCGGGAGATTGGTCGGAGAATTACATTCAATTTATCGCACCGTTGTGATGAAAAAGAGAGCTGAGCCAGAAGGCAAAGCTATCGATCTACCGGTCAGTTTTCCTTTCCTACCCTCACCTATGGTCATGAAGGCTAGGTCATGACCCGACCCCGAATAAGCAGATGAAGATGGATGGATATATATAAGATGAAAGGACTTCTAGTAAAACCAAAACACAGGATTCTCTAATGTTAGAGAGGCACCAGTAACTCTGTGAAGTGTTTTCTGTCTGCTCACGTTCTCTTTTCTCCTTTCCTCTCTCAGGGCACTCAAGGTCTAGGTGGCCTGCCGGGCAGCGACGGTGACCCCGGAGAAGATGTGAGTTGGTTAGATGGAACGTCACAAATCTCTATAAACTGTCCGCCATCTTTACTTTCCTCATACTGCTCCAAACCTCTGTTCATCCCTGCTGTTTGTCTTCCTCAGGGTCCTATAGGAGTCCCGGGTGTAATGGGAGACCCTGGACTGTTTGGAGCCAAGGTAACGAACATAATGGCTCAACACAACATAGATAGATGTATGAAGTACTTAGTTATTAATCCAAATGGGAAATTAAATGACTGTTATTAATGTTTAGTTCAGTTTTGCCCTAGAGGAAATCAGTGGCAACTACAAATGCTCTCAGTTCCTCTTTTACCGCCAAGGTCTCGTTTATTTTAAAGTTTCCCTTTCCTTTCTTGTGTTATATATCTTTTTTGTGCATGTAATAGGTTTACAAAGTGAAAAAGCCCAATGTCCACCCCAAAGGACAACAAAAATATGGTGTTATTTTTTTTTTTATTAAACCATGTAAACCTATTCTGGTACAACCTCTAAATACAATTATGAACCTGAAAATGAGCATAATATGAGCACTTTAAGCATTTCTTTTTTTTTTTTACAGTTTATTATTGTTTCATTCGCACTGGACTAGTATTACCAGGGGACTTCATGTTATTTAGAAGTCAAAATCTGATTTTCCAGAAGGTTCCACCAATCAGACATTTTATTATACATTTTATTTATCAGAGCTAAAAACATTTTTAGATTTTCCTCTGTTCTGTTGTGACAATAAAACAAACAAGTTTATTTTTAAACTGCATTATCATATTATTTTAGTGAGCACTCATAAATAACTACAAATAACTAATGTTAGGGAAATCTGTTTATGTTTTGTTTCTGGATTATTATTTTTTTTAAATACATATCGACCAATATATCGGAATATCGGATTTTTAAATCACCAAATATTTGTATCGATATCGGCCTTAAAAATCCTTTATTGGTCGGGCTCTAATGATCTTCAACAGAAACATAAAAGCCTCCCGGATTAATTTAACAACGCTATACAGATATGTTACAGCTTTCCAATCAAAATATTTCACTGTTGTTTCATTAGCCATACAGCAGAGGAAATTAGTTGCTCTCTGATTGGATGTTCCTCACTGGAATTCACTCTGGGACAGTTTTTATATTTATTTATTGGATTTTAATTTCAGTTTAGTGCCTATTGTTCTATCTATGAGTCAAGCGGGAGAATTTGAATGTGACTCATCCAATATTGCATGAAAGACGTCTGCAGGAACTCTGATAAGGGCTCCCCCACCTAACTGTGAATCTGTATATATTATTCTTAGTACATACACAATAGTCCTGCAAAATGAATCACAGCATGATAAAATGATTTTGGTCTGAATGACAAAGCCCACTGGCAGCGTATCATGTCCGTCAAAACACCCACGCCTATTGTTTTCTATTTTAATGTGAGAGTGCCAGAGTCTGTTTTCCTGCACAATCAATTGAGTTTGACCATTAGAGAAACGTGTAAGTAATTATTTAACACAATAGGCTTTTTTCACAGATGACATTTTGACATTTACCAGTAGGAAGACAATTTTATTTAGAAAACCCAATGCCTCAAATCACAAATAGAGCTCAACAGTGTGGTTCCAAAAGTAAAAATCCTGTATATTTTCTCCATAAGGATTTAGATTATTATTTAGATATTGGCTTGGGCTTAGATAGTCTAAACCACATGTGTCAAACTCAAGGCCCGCGCGCCAAATCCGGCCCCTCGCAGATTTGGATCTGGCCCGCATATCAATTTAGGTTCACAATAACTTTTGGCCCGTCTAGTTTTTGTAGCTTTTTCAATGTTTTGTCGTTTTTTCTGAAGTTTTTGTCACTTTTGCGGACCCTTTTGGTGCTTTTTTTCCCAAAGTTTGTGTCACTTTTTCTGACGTTTTTGGGGCCTTTTCTGGCGGGTTTTTCCCCCAATGTTTTTGTCGCTTTTTTTGACCTTTTTTGTTGCTTTTTTCTTTGATGGCTTTACTTACTTTTTGGGGGCTTTAGGGCAAACTGTAAGTGAGAAGACTATATGAGACACGCAATAATCCAGTATAAAATCCTTGACTTTTTCGATTAAATGAAAGCATGTGGATAAAATGTCAGGCCCTTGATGTGATTCTTATTTTCACGTGCGGCCCTTAGTGAATTTGAGTTTGACACCCCTGGTCTAAACCATCCGAGGTAGACTCACAAAAGGAAACAAACGTTTCTGCTCCTGTAGATGCCCGAAGTCCGTATGAAATCAACCTCAAAAACATGTTTAATCCGCTATGTCATGGAGAAGTACTACACTACCCACAATCCTAAGTGTAACAGCAAAGTCTCTAAATGTTGGAGATTGCTCTTACTATGGAAATGTTTACCAAACCCGCAACAGCTAGAGCGAACTGCTACCACCGAATCTATGGGCCCTGTCTTGCACCGCAAGTGTTTTTGCTAGTTTAAGCAAAAACACTGACGCAGTTGTCAGTTTCTCGTCCAGCACCCACGTTGTTTAAATAGCAAATGCACCTTTAACGGGGGCAAAAATTTGATTTACAAATAAAAAATGTTTGCTATAAAATAGACCTGTTGGATGAAACAAACTGCTGAACTTCAGTGTCCTAATGTCTGTTCTACCTCTGCAGGGCCAGAAGGGGGATCGGGGTGTGAAAGGACCCCGAGGCCGAGTGGGCACTGTGGTGAGTAAACTCTAAAGTCACACCTTCGATTAGTTGAAGTCCAAGAGCAAGATCACCGATCAGAACCACTTGCTGGGTCAGTGGTTGCATCTTATAGCCCTTAAATTGCCTCCTCGAGTCCTCTACTTGTCTCCCTTCCTCGCGTCTTAGTCCCTCCCACCGAGGAGGCACGGGAGAGATGGGAGGAGAGAGGTAACGAGCAAATGTGTTTTAGAGAGATGAGACCTACTTTCCTCTGAAGCGTCACATGAATTCAGCTGTTTGGGCGGAGTTAGCAACTCCTTCAGCTGCACGGCTTCCGGGAAAGGCTGCTCTCGTGTCTCCTCGCCTATAGCTCCTCGATGCTCGCTCCTCGGGGCAGAAATAAGAGCTTCTATGATAAAGCGAACTCCGCTCCCCGGCTTAAAAGCGCTGTGTTTTAGGTCTTATACCGCAGCAGACAATGTGGTGTTCACAGCAAAAAAATGCTTTACTTTTCTTTCAAACAAGTTCATGAGAACAGCCTGACAATGTGCATATCTTTTTGTTTTCGCTGTATTTATTGTTTGTTCTCTTGCATAGACCCCTGACTGCTGAGGGATACATGATGTACTGTAAATAAAATAAATGCAGGCCCGTAGCCAGCCGAGTAGATGGGGACCTTTTTGCAGTTTTTCCTTCATTTTGTATTTAATTATGAGGTTCAAATACTTCATTTTGGTGACTTTTTATGCGCTAAATTGTGCTGGATGAGCTTCTCTGCCGAGCACGCTTTTTGATGCACTGAAAATATTTACTACACTGATGTCGAATTGCTTACCAAAATCATGTAGCACCTTTTTTTAGTCCAAACGCACGCACGTACGCCTCACAGATATAGTTGCGTGGATTGTTGATACATTAGACGTTAGATTGTTACATGTACAGTTATTCATACATACATACATATATACATTCACCAAAGTGGCGCTTTTAACAGGATTAGGGGCTTTGTTTTGGTTTAGATCATTTTTATTTGTGTGGGGAGTTCGCGTTATTGACCGTCGTTATTTTAAAAGACAAAATGTCAAGGAGCTATCAGATAAGTGACATGAGATGCTGCCAATGTGGGAAACACAGACATTGACTTCCTCATCGACTTCTTCCTCTTCCTCGCTAAGAAAAATTCAGCTTGAAATGAATCCAGCAGTGGAATTGAAACATAAAATAACATGGAAGTTTTACAAGATTTATTTCGGTAAAAGTTGGTTGTGGTTGTACATCGAAAATTGAAAGTCCTTTTTGAAAGAATCCCATCACGGGATTAAGATCTGCAGTTACAACGAATATCTTGAGGATTTTCCCAGAGTTCAGTTCTCAGGAGGTAAGTGGTTTTGTTTTTTTACACATATCGATGTGGTCAGATGCCACTGTGACATTAACAAGAGGAAGAAGGAGGAGGAGGGGATGTCCCTGAAAGAAAAAACAAAACAAAGAACACGCTGTTGGTTCAGATAACAACAAACAGGGAGATCACCAGATGTCACATCTGGATAGCTTGTCTGTTAAAAATGAAACATCTGTTAACATGTTCTGTTTAAAAACTACACGCCCTCCCTCCATCACTAAATAAATGAAGCATGAGAATCAATAACTTTGGATGCAATTATAAAAACACAATTGTGAGTCATTATAATAATAATAAAAATAATATAGTAAAAGACCCTTATTTGTATTGTATAATAATAATAGTAATAATAATAGTTACTTTAACAGGGATTTAATACATTTAATGACGGACCGAGGTACATTCATTTGGGTGTTGGAAAAGTCTGCAGGGCGAAGTTTTATTCTCATTTATCTTTAGGATTTTACATCTTTTAAAGCAGCTCAGCAGAGAAAATTAGTGGAATATTAGTGTGCATGTAAACGTACTCATTGAGAGAGACAACTCTCTTCCAAAAAGAAGCCAGAAAAAAGTCAGTGGACGTAACATAGGGGGTGGTCTATATCCACGACGTTCCACTTCCAGGATTGCGCTCGTTCTGCCGGAAAGTCCGCCCGATGTCACTCTTTTCGGATGTCCGTTACCTTCCGCTTTCTTTGTGTTGCCGTTCTAATCTCCGGTGGATTTGTGAGGACTATGGTTACCTGCTCCTCAGATCTCTGCAGGGTAAATCCAGACAGCTAGCTACACTATCTGTCCAATCTGAGTTTTCTGTTGCACGACTGAACGTACACACATTCCACCAAAACAAGTTCCTTCCCGAGGCTATTTTGCAGAGGCGCCGTGGCTCCGCTCGGCACTTAACGGCACCCAAGACAATTGTGATTGGTTTAAATAAATGCCAATAAACCAGAACATGTTTTTCTCCCATCCCTGAATGCTGTGTGGACTAGCCAGACCCTCTTTCGCAGCGCTGTGGAGTAGGGTCTGGCAATGCGAGACTACATAGGAGGTGTTTTATTTATTTAAAAAGAGCTCAACGGAAGTATAGTTCTGAAATAAAATGAAGCCTACTGTATGGAGAGACAGGTGCAGAGGATGAGGAAAGAATCAGAGAGGCTCATTTTTAATTTTGAAATGTCAGTAAGATTTCTCAGTGGTTGAAACGGTGGAAGTGAAAAAGTCAAACTGTTTAACAGCTGATTCATACGGTGAGCAGATTTATGACTGTACAGTAAGTTACAGTAACTCTAATTTCGGTGCTTTTACTTCATATAAGCTCTGCCGTGCTGACAAACAGGAAGCCAGTTTTTAAAAAACTCCAGACTGTCTGGTCATGAAACCATAAAGAAAGCTTTTGTTCGTACTTCCTCCAAATTTAACATTTTAAAATAAGAGGGCATTACCCAAGGAAGAGTTTTCATTTCCTTTTTATATATATATTTTATTCCATTTTCATTTTGGTTTATAAATAATAAAATAATTAAGATAAAATATGAGACATATGTAGCACATTTCAGGCCCGTAGACAATATTGAAGGAATTGCACAATACAGGTTACATCAAACAGTACATTTCCTCCAGATTTTCCTTTTTTTTTTAAACAGGAACAAGATTACCCTCACCCACCCTCACCATACACCTCTTGGCAGCTAGTATGTTCACCAAAGAAAAAAAGTACATTCCCACAGGGGTCTCAGTTACAATTAGGGACACTCACCCAGTGGGCAACTCTTTCAGACTTTCAAAATAAGACCTAAACGGTCCCTACTTGAAGTAGAACCTCTCCACAGACCCTCTCAATGTAAATGTTCTCTAGCTTTAGTAAAAACATTACATCTTCCAGCCAAGCAGAAGCTGATGGGGAAGTAGAAGATTTCCAAACTAACACAAGTCTCCGACGGGCCAAAAGCGATGTGAATGCAGTGATGTCTGACTGGTTTGCATTTAAACTCAGAATTTCATCTGCCAAATATTGCTATAAGTGGACAGATTTCAGTAAAAACATTAATTGTATTTACTATGGATTAAATTATATTAATTGATGGATTGCTTGTTTGAGTATTATTCTGTCTGTTTGTTCAACAGGGAGCTGGAGGAGAGCAAGGAGATGCCGGAGTACCAGGGAAACTAGGACCCAAGGGCCTGCAGGGCCATCCTGTGGGTACACACAACACAAACAGCCGACTGCAGATCAGTTTACTAACATATACTGTTGACCCATATTCATCTTTTATTAAATATCAGACATCACGTGCGCCTGGGTAGCTCACCTGGTATAGCGTGCTCCCATCACGTGCCCTTGACGCAGCGGCTGTGGGTTCGACTCTTTCAACTCAGCCCTTTGCTGCGTGTCATTCCCCACTCAATCTCTCTCTTTCCCCTTTCATGTCTTCAGCTGTCCCTTTAAAAATAAAAGCCTAAAATGCCCCAAAAAGAATCTTTAACAATAAAAATATCAGACGTCACAAGGGTCTCTTTCCACAAAGAACAACTTTAATATGATCTCAGATTAAGGAACACGACTCTAACTGTTACCTGACTTTCTTCCAGGGGGCCAAAGGTGAGACAGGACCTGATGGTGACAAGGTGAGTGTTTAATCACATATCAAGAGTCTATATGTGTCATCAAATTACTAATACCACTCCAAATTACTCACCACTGTAGATATATTCTGTTACAGGTTTTGAAAATGTTCCTTCAGTAAAAGTATGTAATCAGAAAAAATTTAAAGTATTAAAATTCAGCGGGTAGAGCAGGCGCACATATACTGAGAGGGTTATGCCTCGACGCAGAGGTCCATTTCCTGCATTTCTTCCCCTCTCTCTCCCCTTTCTCACCTAGCTGTCCCGTCAAATAAAGGTGGAAAAGCCCAAAAAATAATCTTTAAAAGTATAAAAATGTCCCCTGTGACTGCTGTACTATTTTATATTATATAATTAGGTTATTAGTCCTCATGCATTAATGTAAGGACTTTACTGTTGGAGTTGGTTGAGCTAATGCTCATTTTAAACCTATTGATTGCTTTCATTATTGATTAATCCGCTGATTGACTGTTTGTTTTGCTAAAATAATTCAATAATTAAACTTGGTGGCAGGGTGTAGCATGGGCCGAGGAAGAACCCAGTAAAATGTGGACCGGTTTCGATTCACCAGGCGAGCACACAAATGATTTTTTACTTTGGTAAACATAGAGACAGATAGCAACACGTCTTACTCTGAAAAATCCCGCCCACCGGATGGGGCAACAATCTGCGCCACAATGTGCAACCAAGGGGATTAAATGCTACCAAAGTGCCTGTAGCTAGCTAGAAACATTAAATGTAAGCATGTCAAAGGATTATTTTAGCACCCTTTGTCTACCAGAGAGTAAACGTGTCAATGAAACGGCCCATTTGGGTGACGTCCTGTTTGTTCTTGAACCCCCCCCCCCAACAAAGCACGAGTAGACTTCCTATTTCACACTTACTGTTTTCCGTCAGATGTTTTGTAGATTTCGACGTTTCCGACCACACTTTAAGGCAGCTTTATTTCCCAGGAGAGAGAGAAAGAGAAGAGACGAGCGAGACATAGCGAGTGTTTTGTTGTTGCAGGAAACATTCGGCTGTTACAAAAACTGCCGGGCAGTTCAGTGCTTGTGTTTGGTGTTTTACCCTCATAGAGCCCTGTCTCGCACCCGGCGTGTCTTTGCTAGATTAAGACCGACGCAGTTGTCAATTTCCCGTCCAGCGCCCATGTCGTTTAAATAGCAAATGCACCTGCACCCATCTGTAGCCCATGGGCGTGCTGGTCTTACAGGGAGGTGTGTTCAGGTGCATTCTGGGCATGCTGGTCTTACAGGGAGGTGTGTTCAGGTGCATTCTAGGTGTGCTGGTCTAACAGGGAGGTGTGTTCAGGTGCATTCTGGGTGTGCTGGTCTAACAGGGAGGTGTGTTCAGGTGCATTGTGGGCGTGCTGGTCTTACAGGGAGGTGTGTTCAGGTGCATTCTAGGTGTGCTGGTCTAACAGGGAGGTGTGTTCAGGTGCATTCTAGGTGTGCTGGTCTAACAGGGAGGTGTGTTCAGGTGCATTCTGGGCGTGCTGGTCTTACAGGGAGGTGTGTTCAGGTGCATTGTGGGTGTGCTGGTCTTACAGGGAGGTGTGTTCAGGTGCATTCTAGGTGTGCTGGTCTTACAGGGAGGTGTGTTCAGGTGCATTCTGGGCGTGCTGGTCTTACAGGGAGGTGTGTTCAGGTGCATTGTGGGTGTGCTGGTCTTACAGGGAGGTGTGTTCAGGTGCATTCTAGGTGTGCTGGTCTTACAGGGAGGTGTGTTCAGGTGCATTCTGGGTGTGCTGGTCTTACAGGGAGGTGTGTTCAGGTGCATTCTGGGTGTGCTGGTCTTACAGGGAGGTGTGTTCAGGTGCATTCTGGGTGTGCTGGTCTAACAGGGAGGTGTGTTCAGGTGCATTCTGGGCGTGCTGGTCTTACAGGGAGGTGTGTTCAGGTGCATTGTGGGTGTGCTGGTCTTACAGGGAGGTGTGTTCAGGTGCATTCTGGGTGTGCTGGTCTTACAGGGAGGTGTGTTCAGGTGCATTCTGGGCGTGCTGGTCTTACAGGGAGGTGTGTTCAGGTGCATTGTGGGTGTGCTGGTCTAACAGGGAGGTGTGTTCAGGTGCATTCTGGGTGTGCTGGTCTTACAGGGAGGTGTGTTCAGGTGCATTCTGGGCGTATTGCTTGAGGTAGCGGGAAGCGATCGCGCCATCAACCAACAAAAACCTGGTCTAAAGTCAATATCGCAGCATTTCATTGTTATTTTAACAGCAAATTAGTAAAATGCCCCTAGGCTCGTGCACAGCACGCGCACACTATGCTTGTTACACACACAGGGACGCACAGCAGCACACACACATGCAAAAGGTTACAAATAAAAATATTACAGATGTTGCCATCTGGATCACGCTTTAAACTCCCAAAACTCAGAACCAACAGATATAAACACTCTTTTGTACCTGCAGCCATTCTACTTCTTAATTCTATAAAGACCTATAGATAACTTATTGACTTACTATTTATTGATTGCTTACTGTTTTTTTTGTATTGTTTTTAGCTATGCCTGCAAGGTAGGCAGTCTCTGTATTGTGTGTGTGATTGTGTGTGATTTGTACTATACTATCTGCTGCACAACAAATTGCCCCATTGCGGGACAAATAAAGTAACTTGAACTTAAACTTGAACCCCTTGCCACAGCCTAAACGCACCACCCCCATTCAAAATGAATGGAATGACCTGCGTTTTCGCCGCACAGCCTTAGCAAGCTAAGCAGTGAACTCTCCACAGGGTCAGACTGACGGGAGTTTCCCTTCGTCTGCTCTCTCGTCTTTCCTGTTTTACAAACTATTTGTATACAATAAAAACCGGTACCGGTTAACGATCACAACTTCCTCTTTCATCACAAGTTGTGTGTTTTCCCTGCAGGGCGCGGCAGGAAAGAAGGGCATTAAAGGTGTGAAAGGACAAAAGGTAATTTGATGTGTTTACAGTCTGATGATGAAACTCGTCGTCACACGCATCCTAATCTCCATTTCACTTCCTTTTCCCACACCTGCTGGGGTTTATTTACTGATTACCTTGTTTGTTTCTCCTTTTTGTCACCTTTCAGGGCGGCAGGGGAGACCTTGGAGACAAAGGACAGGTGATTACTCTATTTACTTCATGTTTTTTGCCCTGACGTCATAGAAATACACACACACCATCACGGCAAAAAATCCATTTGAGGAGTTTCCGAAACATGCTCTGGTTTTACAAAATAATCTATCATACGCAACACAAACAGGTGAAACAAATGACGTCAGACGTTTGTACAGACTTCTTATTTTCAGTATGAAAGACGTAAGCTACCAAAAATTAATTAATTGACTCAATAAATGAATAAATTTGCCATTAAATGTACCAAAGATAATATTAAACATAAATTAAGACATTCATTAATTGATTAAATGTGACATAAATTCTTTTTTTTTATTTGCATCTTCATTTATATACTTTCCACTTCTCCCTCTATTTTTTCCATTATTATTTTCTTTAAACATTTCTTGTGTAAGAGACAATAATTACAGGCGCCCGGAGAGCTCAGTTGGTAGAGCGGGCGCCTATATATAGAGGTTTACTCCTCAACGCAGCGCGCCAGGGTTCGATTCCGCCCTGCGTCCCTTTGCTGCATGTCATTCCCCCCTCTCTCTCTCTCTCTCTCTCTCTCTCTCTCTCTTTCTCCCCTTTCATGTCTATGCAGTCCTGTCAAATAAAGGCCTAAAATGCCCCCCAAAATTAAAAGAGACAATAATTACAGTTAAATATGCTTCAACTCAACAACTTTACTTCTTCATCCTTCCTTTCACTTCTCGTTTTCCACCAGCATGGTCCCAAAGGTGCAGTCGGTCGTACTGGCGGTCCCGGCCCCGAGGGACCGCCCGGCATCCCGGGTACCAGAGGAGAGCGCGGTGCGATCGGGGACCTCGGTGTTAAAGGCAAAGCAGGACCCAAAGGTGTTCCAGGTCCCACTGTGAGTAACAGCTTGTTTAACGGACCGCATGCCTTCAGAGTATTTATACCCACAGAGTATTTTTAAAATGCTTTCAAAGTCGCAGCAGTTTTACGACAGCAGATGTCCCTGAATTTGATGTCCCACTTAGAAAGATGTTAAAGTTTTAAAAGGTTTTAAAGAAATCGCTGCTGTTCACCATCTCTTGTCCCCAAGTGATCAGTGACTTTTTCACTTGATCTCATTTCAGTCGAGCATTTCATTAAGTGCAATTTAAATAAAGTTCTTAGGTTCAAGTAACTTTTTTGCCGTCATATAGTTTTAAACCAAGACGTAAATGCATTTTAACATACTTTTACAAAGCGTGAACATCTTTAAATAATAAAAATGAGGCTATAAACAAGAGGATGCTTTCTTTTTCATGTAGAAATAAAAAATTTGGATGAGTTTAAAATGACTAATTGAAGTAGAATTGCTCAGCTGTGAAGAAAATAACGGTATTGAAAGATTTCTTTTCACTTTTATCCACAAGTAAGTAAAGCAAATAAAACTCATCAGATGTTTTCATTCATTTGCATATTGTTCCAAATGTTGAGACCTGATTTTAAGACTCAGTGGAGGATTAGATGACTTGTGTTTCTGTCCTGCAGGGTCCTGGTCTGACTGATGAGCAGGTCCTGCAGCTCTGCAGGGGCGTAGTCACGGCCCAGATCTCTCAGTATGCCTCCTCCATCCGGGCCAAGTGCTCCCAGGGCTGCCCCGTCAACAACCGGACCCTCATCGGGCCTCCGGGGGGCCCTGGGCCGACGGGGTCACTGGGCAAACCTGTAAGTTCCTCTCTGACCTCACAGCTATGATTGGTGGAGAGGGTTTCTGGTTCAGTGCACCAGCTTTAGATAATAAAAACTGGAGAGAAAAATATGAAAAATGTCCATTTAAAGCTGGTTGACATTTTAGTGATGGCAAAACCCTTAAAAACACGTTATGTACTTGTATTTCTCTTCAGTAACACAGATTAAATTGTAGATGATCATCTTGCAGTAGCACACAGAGAAGAGAATCCTGATATCACCGTTATCAGATCATAAATTACTTCACTGATACACCTGGATTAAGCATTTAATTGGACACCATTTCTGCCTCCACCTGTCAGGGTAAACCAGGAAAAGCCGGAGCAAAAGGAGCCCGAGGACCTCAAGGAGACCGCGGACTGGAGGGACAGAAAGGAGCGCAGGGTGACCAAGGTAACATCACATCATAGCGCTGCTTGATTATGGGAAAACTTATAATCACGATTAGTTTTTAAATGAATCTTGAAATCACGATTATTTAACATGATTGCTCATTGACTTTTGAAAAGATGTTGCAACAGTTAAACAAATCAACAGTTAAAACACTTTGAACTGTGACATTCCGTTAATACTTTTCCCGTTGAACTTTTTGAATTCCCTTTAAAATAAATAATATTCAAAATATATTTCAAATGTTGGCTGAGTGAGTTTAGCTTTCAGGAAGAGCGAAAGTGTGCGCGTCATTCAGGACTCAAGACAAAAAAAAGAGTTGCAAAACGCAATGTGCAAAATAGGTTTTTCTTGATAACATTGTTTTTGCGATCAAAATCCGTATTAAAATCCAATTAATTGCACAGTTCTATCACAATGTATATGTAGATCCGTGTGATAAATCCTTATATCCAGTAAAACTCCATGTAGTATGTATCAGATTATATTTGTTTAGAATTTTTTGCAAATATAACAGAAGGAACAGAAGTGTACTGAGTGCAGTACTATACAGTAGGTGTAATTGCCTGAAATTACTAATTTTCATGCTCATTATATTTACAAAATTATGTTTTGTCTCCTCAAATTTAGAGTTCATGCCCTTAAGAATCTAAATCGTTTTTTCAAATTATGTTCATCTTTTCAATTAACAGCCTTTACTTAATTTGTCTTTTTGTCATTCTCACTATACAATAAATACAGTTTATTACATTTATTATATATTTTGGTTGTTAAACTCAACTTTGTCATATGTTTGACATCCTGCTGTAAAAGGGTTTAGCTGCACACAACAACGGACGAGAGACGAGTGATTTGGTCATTTCAGGGCACAAATTATTACAAATTACAAATTAATGATGTGTCACCTTTTTCAGCCCTTCTGAGTTTGCAGGTATGTAAATTAAAGGAGCAAAAGAAGAGTTTTGAACACATACCTCTTCAACCTCCGTTTAAACATGGTTTGAACAACTGTTTATTGTGAATGGAGTTCTGTAGTTTTGTAGTTTTTTCCAGAAGCTCTTTGTGTTTTTCTCAACAGGTAAAAAGGGACCTAAAGGCCTCGCAGGTGATCCAGGTGAAGGTCTGGCGGGACCTGACGGGCCACAAGGCGCCAGAGGTACGACACTGTTCATCTCCACGCAATCATGACATAACTTAAGATCTCCTGAAGGTTGAGATCTATATCACATATCACAATGATTCAGCACAGTTTTGTGCATTCTGCTGCTACCTTAGAAATGTGAAAAGTGAAGTGAAAATGTCAAATATAACTCATTTTAATCCCATTTATGTTCGCTATTTTTGTGTTTTTGTGTATTTTCTGCGCTGTTTAACGGACTGGAGATCTTTGGATGATTAGAACAGTGTTTCCTTTAGGATTTGTTTTAGAATAACAACCCCCATTTTGCCATGGCGGGCCGCCACTACAAAATCAATATAGAGGAAACACTGTTAGAAGTGTTTTGTTTTAAAACAATGATAAAAGTCTGTAAAATAAAATAAAATAAGCTATATCCTGCCACAATATTTGTGTTTTACATTATATACTTGGTAAGATGAAATCAATTTGTTTACTTAGCACTGCCATTTGTATCTGTTTCCCCCTCAAACTTTAATTTCATAAGCCTTTTTTACATCACTTAATAATTTTTTTTAGAAAATATACATTTTGTAACTATTTACTATTCAATTAGGTTGTACAACTGGTTATAAAAATGCTTCTCATTGTGTGCCTGTTTTTCATCTTGTATTTATATTTTTTTTGTAAATAAAGGACCAGACTTTGTACTCGTTATTCTCAGACTTAAAGATTTTGTAATTTCCTCTTCGCAGGTCTGCCAGGTCACCCAGCAGAACCCAAAGATGGCATGGAGGGTCCCAGAGGTCCCCGTGGCTTCCCTGGTCCAGTTGGTCAGACCGGCATGCTCGGGAACGCAGGCGTGCCAGGATTTTGCGAGGCGCGGGACTGCAGCATCCATGCGCCGGTGACGCGCAAAGAGCAGGGTCTGGTGAAAGGACCCGTAAGTTCAAAAATGTGAACCTGAACGCGAGCGACGAGCACCGCTGTGAGATTATAGAGCGTCTGAAATTCCCCTGGTGGCAACTTTAAGGTTCGTCTCATTGAATAAGATTAAGACAATAGTTTGTTTAAAAGATGCGAATGATCCTCTCGTTCATCGCAAATGTCAGGGGACCAAGTGTAGTACCCTGGGGCGCTCCGCTGGTGGGCAGGTTTGGTAAGAAACAGGAAACAGAGCAGGAATGAAACCAGAAAAGACTTTTCCATCTGAGCCAGACGAAGATTTTAGAGGTTTTTATATACTCTATAAAGATCCAAACACTGTTACAGCGTTGGACAGGAACAATGACGTCTGAGGGGGTTTGTTTAGTTTGATAAAGACACCAAATTATTCCCCACCGATTCCTTCCTCCCTTCTGTTTATTTTTTATTTTTTCCTGGATCCCTAAAGTCAGTTTTGTTGTTTAAAAATAAACAAAAATAAAAATAAAAAAAGCTATGTAAATATTTTGTAAAGTATCTCAAATACATGTACTGTGCTCTGGAATATGTTTCAGATAAACTGTCTGATGTTTTTTTAATCTGAGTCTTCAGTTTGTCAGTCGCCGCATGTTTAAATGTTGTGCTTTTATTTCTGACAAAAAAAGTATTCCAGAAAAGATAAATCACAGAAATGTCTCGGTTCCAGACTTTTTTTCTTCTTCCAGATTACTTTTTAGCAATTCAACCAGAAATGAAAAACTAAACAACAATTCATTGTGATTATCAGGCTTTTACAGTAAAGCACTAATCTGATTATTGTTTGTATGCGTTTCATTACATTTTTACATTACATGTCATTGAGCTGACGCTTTTATCCAAAGCGACTTACAATTGCTACATATGTCAGCAGTCACACACCTCTGGAGCAGCTAGGGGTTAAGTGTCTCGTTCAGGGACACATTAGTTGATGTATCGCAGTGGGAATCGAACCTGGTTCTCCCACACCAAAGCCATGTGTCATATCCACTGCACCATCACCAACAAGTGTGTTTGACAAGTTGACTTTATCCTACAGACTTATTAGAACTAGATTTAAAATATAAATAGCTGTTAAACATCTAAGAAAAGAAACTCCAGTCATACCCTCTATGCTTCTGGATAATATGAAAAGGGCAGAATAAACCCCTCATACATCTTAACTGAATCCTACGTTTCAGCTTCTCTTATCATGAATCACCTCCCTCTAAGATCTGTTATCAGCTATTGATTGCCTGAAAAGTCACTAATATAATTTTGTAATAAATGTTCAGAACATCTAGCGGCAATGTGAATATGAGCTGTAGAAGCTACGAAACGTTAACCTAATAAGTCTCAAATGAAGTTCAAAATGTACATTCTTTTTTATAATCATCTTGAATTCTAACTTTTTAACAATTTTTTTCCTTGGAACTATTGAACTCATTTCTTAGCAATAAATTGTGCAAAACCTTAAGAAATTTACAAATGTTTTCATGGCATTGTAAAGTAAAATAGTTGTATCTTAAAATGACGCCAGCAACAGACACAAATAAACTTTTGAATATTTGTGAAAACTACTTAATACTTTGGATCACATGCAAACTTTTCACTCAGTGTCAAATTCATCACCAAACAACAAATCTAAATCTTGTTTTTTTTTGATAAATTATGAGACAAAATGCAAAGCAGATTTCAAGTTTTATCAGAATCTTTAACAGCAGCAACACAAACAGGAAGAAATGCACATGAGTTTTGTCCCTTACTGAATGAAATGTCACATCACGGTATAAACCAATTTTAAGATTTAAAAAAAATAACAGAGGTCATAGTGGCAAATACATTCATGAAATATTAGGAAATACAGTACAAATATAAAACTATATACGTAGAGATGAGAGTAAAGAAAACAACAATCAGTTAGCAGCAGGTTTTGGACTTTGAGAACTAATTTGTTTGACTACAGGTAAATAAAGAAATCTATTTTCAGATAAAAAAAACAACAACAAATGTAAGTGTTTGAAGCTTAATGCCCGGTGATTAGTGATTTAATTGGTTTTTAAAAGGTCCGAGGCGGTCGTGAAGCAGGAAAGAGCATCATTAGAGCTTAAATTGTTGAATTAAAAAAAAGGCCAATCTATCATCCAAGTTGATTGATTTGAAGAAAAGATGAAATACAGAGACTAAAATTAAATGAAACCCATTCGAAATTGTAGATCTTTTCCATCATCAGCGATTAAAACCCCCCCGCCAAAATGCATCATTTTGAATGATTTGTCACCCTAGGGTTCAATAAGACATCAAATATGAATGTTAAATTGACACATAACTTCCTGAAGATAAAACGTCAAACAATAACTATGTTTTAATGACACGTTTGTCTGAAATTCTGTTTGAATTGTTTTGCTAAATTGAAGTGCATTAAGACATGTTTTATAACTTAATAAGTGTGATATGGGTAAATTTAGGTCAGAAAGAGCTTAAAAATGTTGGTTATTTGATACATTTGGCTCACTGTGCAGCTCTACGTCTAACATTTCGATTATAAACGTTAACAAAATAACGGATTGAGACTTTTAAGTCACATAAGAGAAAATAAGAAATTTTTTAAAGAGATGTCAAGAAACTAGGAAAACCAAAATGGAGAAAAAAATGTAGATAGAAAAGATAGTGTTGTGAAAGTGCAGGTAAAGTGTTAGCTTCATACATACTGTAGTTTAAAGAAGGAAATAGCTTATTTAGGGTTTCTTAAAAGTGCATTAAATTATTATTATTTTAAATAACACTGCAGCAGACATATATTATATACATATTAAAAGTTACCTTTGCAGCTCAGGTAAAGTCAGTTGGGAAAGAATTTGATATTCGACTTTAGATATTACGTAGCTTTGATTAACTGGGCTAATACTACTTTGGTTTCCAGCTTAGAGAAACCTTTATAATTTTATAATACTTAGTCTCTGCAACAGTTATCAATCTGGCTTTTATTTTTTTTTACTTTTGTTATTATTATTTTTTGGTGCATTTTCAGCCTTTATTTTGACAGGACAGCTGAAGACATGAAAGGGGAGAGAGAGGGGGGAATGACATGCAGCAAAGGGCCATAGGTCGGAGTCTAACCCTGGGCCCGCTGCATCGAGAAGTAAACCTCTATATATGGGCGCCCGCTCTACCAGCTGAGCTATCCGGGCGCCCTCTCCATCTGGCTTTTGAGCGATTTCATCAGAAACTACCAGTCAGATTCATAAAAAAATACAATTTCCTTCATCATATTGTTCTTTTACTGGCTTTAAATCTACATTCATTAATGCTCAGTCTGGTTCTAGAGAACAACACAGCTTCCTGTCAGATGCTCTTTCCTCCTCCAACACTCTTAGACCTTCCTTCAAGTGCAAATTTTTTGATAACGATCCATTAAATTAGTCTTTTTAAAGGATTGGGACAAAGATATGTAGACGGTGAGAGTTTTTACAGTGCAAAATTAAAAGTTGTCAGTGCTTTCTATTTAGACTTTTACTTCTTTAATTAACGTTCTCACAATTAAATGCCGTGAGATGAGACTGAACCGGAGAAACTGGACCCATAATACTTCTCCACAGCAGCCATGGTTGGACCCATAATACTGAACCATCTCAACAGAGCGGAATGTGTGCGGACATTTTAAAACTTTTGCTGGCTGGCTGGAATCAGACAATGAAGGCATTATACATTTTGGCTTTTCCATTTAGCACCTAACGTAACATTTTACATCTAAACTGTATCTAAAGACCCTATAGTCCTGTTACAAATCCCTTCTTCTTTTTTAAACCTTCCGTCTTATGACACTACAAATGTTTCTCCTGAAAATGATGGTCCCAAAGATGAAACTGCATTCTTAATTACGTTACGGAAACGTATTTTACACACATTGTAAAATGGTCACAGTTTTAAAAACGTGGATTACGTTGCGACTTGAAACCAAACTACTTGGTTAGGTATAGGAAAAGATCCTGGTTCATGTTAAAATAAGTTATATGTTTGTTGTGCAAATTAAGACTTTTGGTTTCACCTGGGACACGAACAGGGGTCTTTCGGATTAATGTCCCGTACTTGTTGGACCCCATCCATCCACCCTGACCTCTTCCCTACACCGACTTTGATTAAAAACGTTTTTGCGATGCGTCAGAAACAAACGTAATCCGGGACAGAATACGTTTCCCTCGACGTGCAATAGAGAATGCAGTTTAGTTGTGTGGGAAAGTCATTTTTAGGAGACTGGGCTGGACACTAAAATTCCTTCTTGTTCCTTAAAAACAATTCCAGTTAAAGAGTCCGTTCTGTCTGTTTGGGAATTTATAGTGTTAAAAAAATATTTGGGATTAAAATCTTATTAAAAAGCGGTTAAAATGTTGTTGTTTTTCTGGCTAGAAGAAATCAATCAACTTATTAATTTTGGCTTCACATTTAGTTTGTTAGTTTAGTTTGTTGGCTTGTAAACATCAAATTAGCGAAGTAGCTAATGTAGCTAACGTCCAGTTTAACGTGTCTGTCAGCTGCATGTAAACACTTAAGGATAGTCCTAATAAATGAGGTATCCTCTTGTTAACTTCTGTCCCTGAGGGTCCCCTTTGACCAAAGGACTTTTCATTCTCAGATTTAATAAAACTCAAAAGTTAGTACTGCCTATCTAAACTATCAAAATCAAGAAAATGAAAAACAGACGTTACAGACGTTCTGCTGGACGGTCTAGTACCGAAACATTGCAAATAACTGTACACCTTTGCACGTTGGACAGTAACCATTTAGTTGCCATTTTTGATCTTTTCGTCCCCCTTGTATGCACCTCTCTCGTGAATTAAATGTGCAAAGTATTCTTCAGTTCTGGGACTCTTAAACTCTTAAACAGAAATAGTAGTTTCACTAAAAGTAACCAAAAAGGTTTTTTTGGAAGCTTATAATCTTTTGAAAAAACTGTACTAAGTTGTTTAAATGTTTGCTGGTCAACTAGTTAGAGCTTTGTTCATGTAGAGCTGGTGTGAATGAGATACCCGGGGCTGTATTTACTAAGAGTTTAGGTTGCGCACGTTCCAGCACTAAAACTGACCTGTAAGTGTATTTGTATAAATGCATTTTTTATTTGAGCAGCAGCATTTGGAACAAAAGAGGAACATTTGATGGGTGTACCTGGTTAATTATACGAGAAAAATTGTAAATTGTCTTGATTTGCAGAATAAGTCTGAATAAATATGTTAATAAACATGGAAACAACGCTCTGTACGTTTCTTAGTAAATACAGCCCTGAGAGAAGCACCAGTGAAATTATGTAAGTATATAGTAGTATTTGCATATGTTACTCTAAATTTAATTCAAGTAGAAATTGTAAAGGCTTAACAATAGGAGACTAAAACGGATGTGCACGAGCTAAGCTGTTACAGTTGAAGACTAACTAAATATAAAAGTATAAAAGATTTTACGATAAGTAACGCTGCATGGCGAGGAAGTGAGAGGTTTCCCGAAAGACTTAACTTTGCATTATTACTATGTGAATATATATTGTTTCTACTTCTAAAATCACCGTTGCATACAAATCGCTAAATCCTTATAAAGTGCAGAGGACAGCACGCAAAAGCAAAGAAATACAGTACATTCTGTGCAAGTACTGAAACCCGTACCCTGAACAGCAGCGTTAGAGGAGACCACAGGTTGTCTCGGAGTTTGATGATACGAACTTGGAATCTACTTCACGTTCAATCCAGCGATCACCAAAGCCAGCAGCAGCAAACCGACCGACCCTGCAGCCAAAAGAGAAATAAGAAAGTTACCTCCCCGATGGATCAGAATCCCCCACACGTTTGCACAAAATTAGTTTTTTTTTCCAACCTGGACCCTATTTTCCCATGTTTTTGTGTCTTAAGTGACTGATGGGAACAACAATCTTTGACATCGGTCCAGTATTAAGCGAGATCGCTGCAGTGCAACATTAATGCTACCTTCACTTTTCGTCCACTAAAAGTGTTTTTTTTGCCGCTGACAGACTCAGATTATTATTCTAAGTGTCTGAGAACATTATTAAAGGATCCCTTCAGAGATAGACCTTTTTGTTAAAGAGTAAGATCCTTTTTGTTTAACATGAAATAACACCGAAATCGCCATCACCAAACCCACCAGACTCCATTTAAAAAAAACAGTAATTTTATTATCGTAAAACATAAGTAATTCGAAGACGACAGAAACTACATAAAACTGTAAAAAGCCGTCTTGGTTCATCTTTCCACTGTTCCAACAATCACCACTCTGGTTTGGTTGAAATAAACTCTTAATTTACCAATTTAAAATGTAAAATGGGCTGGCTCTATACACGAATACACACGGTTTATGTAAATGGAGTCTGGTGGGTTTCGGCGATAGCGTTTGCGTGGCTAAATCCAGGTTGAAAAAAAATTAAACTATCCTTTAAAAGTGTTTCAGATGTCAAAATGGCATTCAAATAATGTCAGAAATCAACCTGTAGCACGAGATCCACCCTGATTTCCAGTGGCCATCTTGTCTGATGGAGAATCGGAGCACGGTTGGATGTAGTAGTAGATCCTTTCCTCTGCAACCACATTATTCTCCTGTAAACAGACCATGGATGTAAAATGAGAACCGGATACAGCATAGCTCAGTGGCTCAGTAAGCCCCAAAAAGTTCAACTTCTGGCAATGCTTGCAAATTGCCAAACTTAAAGATTCAAATTGCCAGTCCACGAACTAACGGGTGACGTCACTGCTAGGGTTGGGCATCGTCTGGATTCAAACCATTCTGATTCTGAACCTGCGCGTGTTAAATTTGGAAACAATGATCGGATTCAAATCCAAATTTTACCGAACGACTCCAATTACAAAAAAACAAATCGTAATTTTTGAAACGATTCCAAGTTGGAACCGGTTCTCGATGCCCAACCCTAGTCACTGCTGCTACATCAATTATTTATTCCATGTTCCCGTGGTTTATACTAATAATACACCGAGACTAATAGAGTCAAAGTTCAATAACAGGTTTGTGACTTACATCGCTGCACACCACGGTGGCGCTTATATTGACACATTCATCCACCGTCATCTGTCCGTCTTCGATCATCTTCATGCACGGAGGAAAGCACCTAGTGGACGCACCGTTGGAGATGGCAAATGTCTGCAAGAATGAAAAAAGAAATCACTTTATGAACAGTGAAAAATTTACCCAAACAATAAACTGAGAAGGGGGATATTTTAATGGACTAATTTTGGTTGCATTGATACAAATTGCAGCTGATATTAAGGTTCCCTGTGGAATTGGATGGATTTTTTTACCTCTAGTAACACTATGGAGCTGTTTTTTTGTATAAGTAGGTCACAGTTTTGTGTTTTGTTATGCAAAGATATTTTAGACACCTAAAAGATCATCGATATCAGTTAAGGGTGGCTACTTTGAAGAATCTAAAATATAAGACATGTTTTCAGTTATTTCACACTTTTTTGTTAAGTACATAATTCCACATGTGTTCATTCATAGTTTTGATGCCTTCAGTGAGAATCTACAATGTAAATAGTCATGAAAATAAAAAGGAAACACATTTGAATGAGAAGGTGTGTCCAAACTTTTGGCCTGTACTGTACATACTGTGAATCGTTTTGTGAATCGAGAATCGATTTTGAATCGAACATTGAGCCTGAAAATTGATATCGAAATCGAATCGTGACATTTTCTGAATCGTGCACCCCTACTTCGAAGACAGCAGAGATAACGGCTTCAGGGCCCCTTCAAAACATCTGGACTTCTTGGTATCCCTTTAAAATAAAGTATTATAACCATAACGATATAAATGTGACGTGGAATGTTCTTTTTGTTTTTTATTTGACAGACAATCTGCTTTCCAACCTTGATATGATACAAATTAAAAATAAAACTGCATTTTTAGCTCACACGAAGTGAAACAGCTGCAGCTTGCAGCTTTATTGAAAGAGTTTTTGTGAAATAAAACGCAGAGTAATCGGGTGGCAGGTTGTGCTTGTATCTTTTTGGGGGTTGAATAATAGTTATAGGACATAAACTGAGTTTAGGAACAGATTGATTCGTATGAATAGACGTTCTGTATTGTAATGCACGCAGGGTGATTTTATTACCTTGTTCTTTGCGCTCCATGAGGTGTTACAGCGTTCGTTGAACTCAATTGTCGGGGGTTTACAGCAGGGATAAGGAGCGTGGCTCTCCTTCACTTCGGAGCCCACCGCCACTGAAACTGTCCAGACACAGAAAGAAAATACATTATTGTGAATTTGAAACCTCTGTTGTCATTTTTTTTTCCCTCTCTTATTTAATTATTAGGAAAGACAAAACCTTTAAACTTGAACTGCAAACAAAACAAATTACTTTAAAGATTATTTTTTGGTGGCTTTATTTCAGAGTGACAGTGGTTAGACAGGAAAGGTGGGAGAGAGACTGGGGAGAATCGAACCCGCGTCGCTGCAAAGGACTCAGGCTACATGAGGCGTACGCTCTTACTGGGTGAGCTATAGGTCAACCTAACAATAACAAATTACTTTGAATTCGTAGCTACCTAAAATCCAATGCACATTAAAAAGAGAAGAAAGAATTCCATAACGCCTTAGCTTGTTTTGGTTTCTTTATTTTTATTTCCCTCCTGAGGTCTGACAAGCATTATGTAGCCTTCGTTAAATAATAAGGAACTAATTTTAAGCACTTAAAATACCACTACGCTGGAAACTACCTGCGCGTGTTGCTGGGAAAGTTTGGGGAATCCCACAGGTTATAGGATACTTTTACTTTCAATTACACCTTTATACGGTCAATAGTTATGTTAACGCAACGTTATGATGCCCGAATACCTTATTGTTACATGATTTAATATTAAGCATTAGCTCGAGGCATCCCTAATAGATAAATATGACTGTAGCAGTGACGAATTAAATAGTTAGTAAAATGT
This sequence comes from Perca fluviatilis, assembly GCF_010015445.1. NCBI lineage: Eukaryota > Metazoa > Chordata > Actinopteri > Perciformes > Percidae > Perca > Perca fluviatilis. The sequence goes on from NC_053118.1 coordinate 35,176,327, forward strand.
TGGTGCGGCTTTTGCAGCTAGAGGGACGCCATCTTACATGCATTACATTACAGGGTCATTGACGCTGACATTAGCTAAATTAAACGGTTCACAGTGGTCACAAACCGTAACCATTCACAACTAAATAGTTTACAAAACATATATAATGTTTAGATACAGTCACACTACTAATTGTTACATAATTCACTATATTAAAAACGCAAGCCGCTCTATCCCACAAAGTAACGCCAAACGTCATTCAAACATCCGTCAATTTAATATATTCTGTCTCGTAGCCCATGTTTTAACGCAGGTAAAGCAATACTTTAACACATCCGCTACATATACATGATCCGGTCTATAATTCGGCTCGTGTCAAACTCATTTTCATATCTCAATTATCTTTTAAAACTCAGTCTAGTGTAAGTAATAGGAGCGAGATTAACTGGCCGCTTTAAAAGACATTAAAGTAATCTTGCCAATTTAATCAGTAAACGACATCTATTAATAAACAGCATGAATGTTAGCTCGTGGAGGCATGTTTAAGTGGGGGGGGGCATTCAATTGGCAATGTTGTTAATGCAGTTTGGCGTAACTTTAACTGTCACAACAACAGGTAGCTAGTTATAACGGGACAATTGCAGCTAACTTATTAGTTATATACTAGTTCATTAACACCGTAAAGCACAACAACAACAACAACAACAATAATAATAATAATAATAATAATAATAATAATAATAATAATAATGAATCGCTGACTTATCATACATTAAAGTGGAGATGAGATAGCTTTCTTACTCACCTAAAAGGAGTGAGGGGACCAAATATGATTTAATACCGTAGCCGCACATAGCTAGCTGCTAATGAGATGCTAATCTACAGATCAATGCGACTATACTGAGAAGCGATCTGATGATGTGAATGTAAGGCGGTGCACCACCACCGTGCACCACAGGCGGAATTTTTTATTTTTTTGCAGCATGGCAGGGGAAGACCATAGACATATATAAAAGGGGAAGACTCTGAATGAATATTCATTAGGGAACTCATCCGTGAATGGCTAGAAGGTTACTCGTTGCCTGCATCACGCCCACACGGTTTCGTTGAGAGTTATTGCTTTCATTTCCCCACATACAGTATATAAAAGGACACGGTCTCAGAAACAGTTTCAAAGCTTCTCAATCGTATTCTTCATCATCATCATCATCATCATCATCATCATGTCTCCAGAAATGATTAACTTTGCTCTGCTGTTGTCGCTGTTATGTAAGTACTTTTTTAAAACATTCACCATTTAACGTCCGCCATAATAATCTAAATCATATACATTTACATTTAGTTACTGTATACCTGCTGTGTTTAAAAGAAGAACGGACTGCATCTGTATGTGATATAGCTATAGATTGTGCCCTAACCTGACTCCGACTCCGCCAGATGGACTGAAAACTGGAGCTCGCGAGATCAGGACGGTCTCACGAGACTAATTGTGCCAATAGACAGAACTACTTTAATGTATTGTCTTTTGTGTCTTAAGTTTAAAAACTCTTAATATTGAAGGTTTTACCCACATTATATACATCTAATTGGTGTGTTGTTGTTTTTTGTATTCCTTCCAGGTGTGTGTCTCACTGCGGGCATGGCTGTCCCCGAAAACTCTTTGCAGGTTGTGTCGTATTCCGGTGCGGATTGTGCTCTTCAGTGCACGGCTAAGTCCAAGCCCGGTGTCCAGTACAGAGCTGTGAGGTGGTACAAGGTAAAGAACTGCACTTATGGCAACTTAAGAACAAACCTACTTTATTGTCGTTTAGATTGTATAGTGTAAAATGCTCCAGGAAGGAGAAACCACTTCTCATTGGTTGGATTGGATTCAAATTCTTGAGCCTTCTTTCTGTTTCACTCTGCTTCTAAAAGTGCAGCCCTGGTACCAACTTGTGGTTATAGACAGACTGTTTCTGGCAGCTGTTGAAGTAAAAACGGTTGTAGTGAAGGAAGTATTTACAGAGATATTAGCAGAGGGGGGGGAAGCCTGAAAATACCCAAATAACACAACTAGAACAAATAAAAGTCCTGAATTCAAAATGATACTTCAGTAAAAATATTATCAGCAAAATGTACTTAAAGCATCAAAAGTAAAAGCACTTAGTGTGCAGAATGGCTTCTTGCTAAGTGTTACTTTATTATAAAACATATGTACGTTCATTTTTTATCACTAACAAATACGTATAAGAGCATTTTAATGTTCATCCATGTAGAGACAATTTAAAAAAAAACTTCTAATAATCAGAATGTGCAAAGTAACTGATGTTGTCATATACATGTAGTGGAGTAAAAAGCACAATATTGGCTTCCATAACATGGAAATACGCACTCAAAGAACAAGTAACTTAAAATACGTAGGTACAGTACTTGAGTAAATGAACTAATGCCTACCTTAAACTAGTAGACTTTGAAAAGACTAAAGTCTGACACCAGCTTACATCATAAGACTAGAAGATTTTAGATTAGATTTATTCAACTTTATTGTCATTGTGCAGAGTACAAGTACAAAGACAACAAAATACAGTTTGCGTCCAACCAGAAGTGCAAAAAGAGCATTAAAGTGCAATGTGATATTCAAGTATAGACAGTGGTATAGAAGGTGGTTTAGAGTAAAATAAATGAAATATAAATATGTGCAGTGTATTAGCAGTTACCTTATAAGAGCAGAATAAATATGGCTATGTAATATGAACAATGTATGAACAACATGTACAGACAATATAGTAGCAGTAACATTATAATAGGAGTAAGAATAATATAGATAAATGCAGTGTATTAACAGAATATATTATAAGAAAAACAGAATAAAGTAAAGATATTCAGTATGAACCATATATGTACAGTATGTACAGCTATGTGCAGGGTGGTAACAGTACCACTGTAGTGCAGAAACAGTAACATTATAAGAGTAGTGAGAATAAGTGTATGTGCAGGATGAAAAGTATGAAGTACGAAATAGTATTTAGACTTCAAATTTACGATAACATCAATTGTTTTTGCCCGAATGTCAAGACCGAAAACGTCTTACACCAAACGACTTTTCAAGCGATTCCGCTGCCAAATGTACCAATATCTGAATGAAATCATGAGCGTCTCGCTTTCTGTTATGTTACTTTATAATTACACATTTGGTGTGAGGTCGGCTCAGTTACATCCCACCACTGATTACAGTTTTTAGTGCAAATGGTTTTCACGTTGATCAGCGTAGTTGCACATGAATCTAACAAAGTCCCGATGTTTGTCCCAGGTCGGAGAGCCTCCGTCCTCTCGTCTCAGCGGCCTCTTGACCAAAGACCTCCCGGACGGCCCCACGCGTTGGTACAGCGGCGTGGAGCGAGAGGTGACGCTGCTCGGCGAGTCCCGCGACATCATCCTGACCAACGTGACGTGCGGTGACGCCGGACTGTACACCTGTCACCTGGCGGCGCCCGTCGGGGAGCAGAACCAGGACGGCGAGGTGCTGCTCACTCTCACAGGTAAACGGAGACCTTTTGTCTGCCCGAAAAAAGAAGAAAAAAACGGCCACATAAGTCGTTTTTACAAGCAGCAATTCCGACCTATGTTTATGTTTGAAAGTGGCAGAGCCCTCTAGTGGCCGCGGTAGCTGTGACCGGAGCAAAGCAGGAAGCAAGGTGACGTAGTATAGAGTGCCAAGTTCTGCACGAGGAAGCAGAAACAGGACTCGCACCCAGGGGACCGGCTCTGTGTCCTGTTTGAAAATGAAACTATCTATGGGCGGCTATCTGAAACTCAATTTTTAGCTGCCGAGAGGCTGAGTAGGGGACTAACTAACTGATAATGATCACGCATCCAACTGCGTTTTGTAGATTTTAGTTTTTGCGTGAAAACACACACGGTTCTGCATCCAATACATCCCATAATTGTTTCAGTGGCATACGAAATGCTGTCCAAAAGTCACGATCAACGGCATTAGTAAAAACAAAACAGGTGAACAGATATGACTCTTGCTTCCTCCGCCCCCGCACGCTGCCCTAATTACCATAAGTGACTAAAGGAAATGTGTTCTAAATAACAGAACTATACCTCTTACACTAACTCCACGGAACAAACAGAGCTACGTCACATTCAGCGTCATGTACGTAACCGGAAGTGATGTCACGTTTTAACACCAAACCATATTCTTTTCATCATCTTAAATAGGTAGATAGAGAGATAGATAGATAGATAGATAGATAGATAGATAGATAGATAGATAGATAGAGAGATAGATAGATAGATAGATAGATAGATAGATAGATAGATAGATAGATAGATAGATAGATAGATAGATAGATAGATAGATAGATAGATAGATGGATGGATGGATAGATAGATAGATAGATAGATAGATAGATAGATAGATACTTTATTCATCCCGAGGGAAATTTTAGGCATCCAGTAGCTTAGACAACCATAACACAACAAACACACATATATCACACATATATATATATATATATAAATCACTCACAGAAATGTAAAGAGTTAACAATTTGTGAAGTGATTACAAAGGTCTGGTATGGACTGACCATGTGATGCACTGACCATGAGAAGGTGCTATGGTAGAGTGTGTGCGATGGTGGTAGTGCAAAAGTGAACAGTGCTTAGTGAACTAAGTGGTTTTGGTGCCTTAAACCTAACCCAACTGTGAGCATTTCGCAGCGTTAACGATGTGTAACGGCAAACTTTACGTTCTCTAGTTTAGATATGAGGGCGGAAAACGCTTCTGTGGCTTCGTATTGTAGGGCGATAAACGATCGATATCATTAGATTGGGAGTAAAAAAAAATGTTATTACCACATCTTCTTCATCATTGTCTAGTCTGCCGTTTTTTTTTTTAAGCTGCTGGTTTCAACCAGTTCTCGAGATTTCTGCGCGTCTTGCCAGACTAAATGCGCTGAACTCATCCGCTGCTAAAGCCTTTAAAATGTACACAAACAGAAAGCCATGCACGTTTGAACTTGAGTAACTTCAATTTCTGTTTTGATTTTCAGATTGTGTCGACCTTCCCACGGAAAATCTGATGACGGACACTTACCTTGTGATTTCCGCCACAGTAGTGCTGATGCTGGCACTTGTGATATTCCTCATAAGCTATGTAAGTCATGGAGTCTACACACACACACACACACACACAGAGGTTTGTGGCACTATCTTTGTGGGGACCTGTCATTGACATAATGCATTCCCTAGCCCCTTACCCTAACCTTAACCATCACAACTAAATGCCTAACCTTAACCCTTACCCTAACCTTAACCATCACAACTAAATGCCTAACCTTAACCCTTACCCTAACCTTAACCATCACAACTAAATGCCTAACCTTAACCCTTACCCTCACCTTAACCATCACAGCTAAATGCCTAACCTTAACCCTTACCCTCACCTTAACCATCACAGCTAAATGCCTAACCTTAACCCTTACCCTAACCTTAACCATCACAACTAAATGCCTAACCTTAACCCTTATCCTAACCTTAACCCTTACCCTCACCTTAACCATCACAACTAAATGCCTAACCTTAACCCTTACCCTAACCTTAACCATCACAACTAAATGCCTAACCTTAACCCTTATCCTAACCTTAACCATCACCACTAAATGCCTAACCTTAACCCTTACCCTCACCCTAACCATAACCTAATTCTATCCCTAATCCTACAACCAAGTCTTAACCCTCAAACAGCCCTTTAAACATTGTGGGGTCCAGCATTTTGGCCCCACAAAGCTGTTAGGACCCCACAAGTATACTGGAGTCCTGGTTTTTGGACCCCACGAATATAGTTAAACATACACACACACACACACACACACACACACACACACACACACACACACACACACACACACACACACACACACACACTAATGCGTGGGAACTTTTTCATAACAGCATGTAAATGGTTGACAGTACCAAAGCTTCTCTAACAACCCAGTTTACATGGATTCACTTAATGATCAGTTTGTTGTTCTTAACTCTCGAGCGACAACACAAAGCTACGCTGTCGCACTTCCTTCCTCCTCTAAATGTCCTTTTTTTTGTGTCTCCACCACAGGGCAGTTTGAAGAATATGATCAAAGAAGGAAACAGGAGAACAATCAAAGAAACTGTGTTGAAGTCAGCGCTCAAACCGCTTGACAAAGAGGACTTGAAGTTGATCTACACTCTGGGTCCCAAAGTGTCTAAAGCACCCACGATGAAGCATGTCTGCGTTTGAAGACAGAAGATTGTTCTGGAGAACTGACGAAGAAAGACCGGCAGCCCGATGACCCGGAAGACCACCCCACATAAATAGCTTCTTCTTTTTAGCGTAAGAATCAACATCTTTACGTTACAACATCTAGAACTTGTCCTCAGTTACGGCCGTTGTGATTAAACGTATGAATTAGTGAAATTTATTAAAAATCTTCATGAAAAAATTCAAATCCAGTTTGGACAACCTGAGCAAGAGGACCATCACCTTTTAACCTGCAAATTCACCTGCAGAATGACAGTGGAACGCTAAAGGATAATCCCTCCAATAAGCATCAGACAAATCGGCATTATTGGACAACTTTTAATCGCAATCACTGACTAATTAAATGACCCCCCCCCCATACACACACTTTTGAAATCCTCCAGCCGAAGACAAGGACCAACTCGTAGAAAACTCTTAAGAAGCTAAATAAAAATGTGGGCTCAGAGCGGGATCTTCCTCCCCAGAGAGGCCAGACATGTGATACTGGACTGGGGCAGCTGGTCAGCGGGGCTGCTGGGGCTCAGGAGGTGGACCAGGTAACAGCAGGTTGGGGGTTCGATCCCCGGCCCCTCCTGCCCACGCGTGGAAGTGTCCCTGGACAAAACACTGAACCCCAAGTTGCTCACAGCACTTTGCTATGTGTGTGTGTGTGTGTGTGTGTGTGTGTGTGTGTGTGTGTGTGTAGGTGCTGATAAACTTCTGCACCAGCTATGCGTAAGTTCAAACGTAGACTAGTTTGAACGGAAAGTTGTAACTCAGGTCGGAGTTTATGCCCTACTAACATTTTGAAGGTTGCACTCTTAACACATCCATGGTTGCACCAGATGAAGTAGTTCTAACGTAGGCACAAGTTACAACTTAAATCTCACAGCCCTTATTAAAGGTGCCCTGCCACACGTATTTCATGACTTTGTGGTAATGTCTGAAGTTCTACCATGGACTCTCTGTAAAAAATGTTGTGGAAAAAAATGCCTTGGTTCCCTTGTTTCAAGCCATTCTAGTTTGGTATAGAAAGGCTGCAGGAAGACTCAGCTCGATTTGTGCCAGTTCTCATTAATATTCAACGAGCTAAGCTGTTTGAATATGATTGGCTGAACAGCTAGCCAATGAGAGCCTGGCTGTCAGCATCCTTTACCCAGCGCAACTGGGCGAGCTCATGAATAGTAATGAGCTCGGGCAGCGTGATGTCAGACTGACCAGCCTTTGTGATTGGCCTGATTTCTCTGCTTATTTCTGTTCAGTGGCTAGAGCTGACAGAGGAGGTAGCAGTTCATTTTCACATTCACCACATAACACAAAAATACAAGGAAAAACGGTTTTGTGTGGCAGGGCACCTTTAAGGAAAACCATCATTTTTTGCGACAAAATGATGGTTTGTGTGGACTTTTCGCCAGCCTATCAATGGCGAACCTCACGTCTCCGTGGTGCAACCCAACATCAACACAACTTTAGTATCTAAGTAATTAGTTTCAACGTATCTCTTCACACCCGAACATAAGATAGAACTGACGCACAGCTGGTGCAACAGACCGCTGAGAACCTTTTCCCTGTTTGAATGTGAACAGTTTTTCTGTAGAGTTAATACCACACTTAACTCTTTTTTATTTTTTTTTCAAGATATATGTATGTTAGGCAGAGTGTGCGGGAGTTTCTTTGCAACTTTTGACCTGCTCGTTCTTCGCCTATACGCACCTGTCTCATGTTATAGATGTGCAAAGAATTTTTTTCTGTTCTATTGTTGCATACATTCAATTTTCCATGTGTTAGAGACAGAATGTTTTCTTTCTTTCTCTCAAACGTTGCACAGTCTCCAGTGTCCGTAGCTCTTTTGGGCCCCTCGATCTCTGACGCTTCAGGACGGACGCTCGCTTTATTTAGTATTCTTGTCGGGATCCCAAACTTTTTAAAATAAATGCAGGACGTCAGCTGCAGGATGTCGAGCTGAATGGTAGGAAGTTGCACGTGTAAACGGGGCAACTTGATCCTGTTGTCAGGAAGATGAATGGAAAATGATTACAATCAGGTGGGACTGATAAAGAAGAGAATGGCTGTTAAAACGACTGATCAAGAAGTTAAAACAGCCCTCTGGATTATAGGAGCCATTACCGGATCTCATTTCTTTCACTAAGTTGTTTCCGAGTCTGTTCATTTCTATTCTAAAACATGCAATTGTGTTATAAATATGTCCCCAGATGTGTAGCATCACATAAGACAGAGCAGTCTATGTTCTATACATCTCTATATCTTTAACTACAGATGCTTTTGGCCACAGGGAGAAGCGAGCCTTTCAAATGTGGAACTGAAAAGGATTACGCCTCTTCTGTGTGCTATTTATTTGATCTAACCTTTATTTTGACACACTGGGGGAAAACCCGACTGACAGCATGTCTGGGCTTTTCTTTTTTTAAATGTAGCACTTCTCCTTTCACATGACACGTAAAGCCACTGGAATTTGTGACGACATGTTTTGTTTTTTGAATTTTTGTTTTGTTATCTCAAAGATTAAAAAAAAAAAAAAAAAAAAACGGTAAAGGAAACTATGTTTCATGCCTGTGTTTATGTCTCCATTGTCAAATACTGATGTAAGTTGTTGTTTAGTTAAAACTGCACTTTAAAATGTTACTCATAATTTTTTATGGATGCTATTTGTTCCTAAAAAAAGAACGTTGGTTGTTTTTCTCATCTCAATGCCACTCGTAACGTTTTTATACAGATACAGATACAGCTGTGCTCATAAGTTTACACACCCATGCTAAAGTTGACTAAAAAGAGGAATAAAAAAACATCTTTTGGAAATTGATCTTAATGCCTTAATTAAAAAAATAGGAAAAATCCAACCTTTAAGGACACCAATTTTCTTTGTGAATGAATAATGTATTTTGAAAAAATAAATGTTAATCCTTAAAATACAGGGGGCATAAGTGAGTACACCCCTATGTGAAATTCCCATAGAGGCAGGCAGAGTTTTATTTTGAAAGGCCAGTTATTTCATGGATCCAGGATACTATGCATCCTGATAAAGTTCCCTTGGCCTTTGGAATTAAAATAGCCCCCCCCACATCATCACATACCCTTCACCATACTTCACCATACAGATTGGCATGGGGTACTTTCCATAAACTGTACACGCTGACATTACTACTGTGAGTGATTGGGAAACCCCATCACCCACAGTATTAATGTCAGTTTAGCTTTCGTTTTTTGTGGAAGTTAACATCATCTCTAACAAAACCACGTTCTGTTTCCTTTGCTCAGGCGTATATTTGCAGAAGCTAAGCATATAGCCTGTACTTTTTCTACCACCCCCAATGTCACACTTTACTATCGCCTAATCATCATTTAAATGCAGCGGGGCTTTTTTCAAAAAATAACACTTCCTGTAAAACAGAGCGATTGCAAGCAAAGGTCATCAGGTGTGTTCACTGGTAGTGAAGTTAAGTAATTGTGACCCACCTGCTGTAAGATCCCCCAATCTTCTAGTCTGTGAATAAAAACTCAGTGACTCTTTGACAGATTGTTTTTAGATGTGAGATGGTGTCAAACTTTTGTCTTTTTCTAAAATCTTCTAGCAGTACAGAATAGCGTGTTTGTATTCGTCGCTGTGGTGGTGTCTCTGTGTGTTGTTGATGCGTCCTGGTGTGTGTCTATGCACTTTGACCTGTGTCTACAGTGTATGAAGCTGTGTTGTGTTTGTCCTCATGCCATCAACCTGCCAGTTGTCATGATCTGGAGTAGTGGTTGCGTCATTTATGCTTGTCTGTGCCTATGTCTTTCTTGTTGTATTTGTATTTGTTGTACTATTGTAGTGTATCTATTGTTTGTAAGCCATCAACCTGCTATAGGGACTGCAGATGAAAATTAGCCCGTATGGCTAAATCTGGCACATTTACATGTTGGACCTTGTACTTATGTTGATTAATGTGCGTTGTGCCTTTTAAATAAAGAAATCAAAACAAAAAAAAGTATTATACTCATTATGCAAACAACTAGGCTTACTAAATATAGATAATATAGATTATCAGTGAAAATACCAATTCCTCTGATGTATAAAACTGACATATAAAGCACATATAGAGCTTATACTCTCTGCTATGAAAGCTAAATGACTGCAGTGAAGCCACATCTTACTGGTTTGTTACTGGCACACACACACACACACACACACACACACACACACACACACACACACACACACACACACACACACACACACACACACACACACACACACACACATTATACATTAAATAAGAAAATTATGTACAGGATTACAGTAATTAACCAAACGTTATTTCAATTTTTTTTTAATTTAATAATTAATTTAATTTATATTATGTAACAAGTAACAAAATATCAACTGAAGCATGTTGTCAGAACCAGAAAAAGGTTTATTGCCAAGTAAGTTTTACAAGGAATTTGCCTTGATGGTTGCTGCATACATCACCAAATAAACAAACAAACATAGTGATTGAATATTAATATGAAATAAACACTAGCTAAATAAAGAAAAAAATAGGCTATATACAAAAGAAGATAGTTGTTAACATAAGAAGAAAAATAAGAGGCTGAATAGGTTTAGTGCAGAATGAAAACAATATATAGTATGTATAATATAATATAATATAATATAATATAATATTATTAAGATTTACAGTCTGGAGGCTGCACTTTCAGGAAACGCATTTCTAGACCTTTCCGTTTTTCGCGACAGCGGCCACACCTAACGTTACTAAAGTGGGTAGTTAAGACCGCAAAGGTGGACAGATCTTTACTAATATTTCACTCAGTTTGGTGGACGACAAGAACAACAAGAAAGAGGACTGTGTGAGTAGGTTGCTGATTGTGAATAAAATAATTGTATTTGTTGAAGGCTAACGTTGAAAACAAGTATGGTGTCTTGAATTGGACATCAAAGTGAACGTTAGCTAGCTAGCTGAGCTAGCATGTGAGTTAGTTAGCTCATGGATGTAGCCTGTAGCTAACGGGAACTTTGATAGTTTTTTCCCCCCCAAAACTTGATTTGTAAATTCTCACAAACATGTGACACAAACTACAATTATTAAACAATTCAGAATCATAGCTACTAAAGAATATAAGACAAATCTTTTTTTCAATAAGGGAGTACATCAATGTTAACGTTAGCTTATGATAGCTTGCTAACGCTAACTGTAGCCTAACGTGGTATCTGCTGAAAACAGGCTATTTCATTTGTCCACTAGAGGGCACTAGGATCATTTCTTCATGAGCCTTTTAATAACTGCTTTTTTTTTTATTTTCGAGGAAGGACTTTATCTACAAATGTATTTTTATTTATATAACTTTCTAACTACTGTGAGATATTGTTTTTTTACCGTAAGATAACATAGGAAAATCAAATCCTGGATAATTAGCTGTAATACCTTATTCAAAGCAGTTGTGAACATGTTCATGAACTCAGAGACAACTCATATCAGGAGTCGTTATTTCGTACCACTAGTTTATATATGTCACTGTTGAAAAGCTGTTTGATAACCACTATAACGTCATCCGGTTGTCGTGGCCGAGTGGTTAAGGCGATGGACTAGAAATCCATTGGGGTCTCCCCGCGCAGGTTCGAATCCTGCCGACAACGTGATGTTTTTCTTTTCTTGAATCAAAAAACGTCTGTTTCCCTTCACATTTATCTAAAACAGCGTGTCCTTTTGTGGTATTTTGTCACTAATTTGTTAAGCCCTAGCGTTGTGCTAACGCAGAATTAGAAAATAATAGTACTTCTGTGCACAGTTTCAAAACAAAATCCTTAGATATAGGTAGAGCCGTTAAGCGTACAGACTGTAGCTTGTTAATGTCATTTATTTAATGTATTATTATAAACATTATGTTTTCCTACCTCTTAGCTGCTTATTATGTTGCTTTGACATCTGAATTAACCCCGTGGGAATTAAAATCTTAACTTTAAGGCAAAATAACAATTTTTTTTTTTATCTCTAATGAAATATATCACATTTGGGACTCCGTAAAGTCGTAAGGAAGGGCATTTGTTGTAGCTACATTCATTTTTAATAACACTTTTATTTTGAAGGCGGTGTCGCTCCATTTCCCCTCTGTTCCCTTGTTACTTAGCAACGACGAACGCTCTGATCGTGCTCCGCTTGCTTGCTGTGTGCTAGCCTTTTATATATGTCAATGGTGCTACCTTGGAAAGCACCGAAGCCCAAAACATGGATGATGAAGACGACCTGGACGAACTGCTAGATGAAGTTGAAAAAAAGTTTTGTCGCAACGTTTCTGTCGCATCTTCGGCTTGCGTGGACCAGAGCGAGGCTGGCAAATGCAGGAGAGACAACGAAGGGCACAGAAAACACAGGTAAACATCGCTAATGCGGCTAGCTTATGTTAGCTAGCTATAAGCTAACGTTTAGGATTGGGCTGTTCTGTGCGGCTGTTAAGCGCCTCTGTGTTGATAGCGTCTGACAAGCTGTATCTTCTGGGCCTTAAAGGGCTTAAACGTAAGCTAATTATGCTACAAGCTAAAGTAAATGTACAGTAAGTCAGTAATAGTTAGCTTGTGTTCAGAATGAAATAGAGACCTATCTTGTTTGTGTTTAACATAGCGATTGCATTCCTTACAGTGTAAAATATAATGTATATATTGTATAATGTAATGTGCAAAACCAGAATAACAGAAAGTTCCATGTCATTAATTTATTTATTATCCTGTGGTCAGGATTTTAGAAATACTAAAGTCATGAGAAGTCCACCCAACACACCACTTATAAAATTAAACTAAACACCAGAAGAAATTTTCATATTTAATTGTCCCATGTGTTTGAATGATATAGAAAATGAGTTCCACTTTGTTTACTACTGACCTTTTTTATTGTGAACAGCGTGATTATTTTGGTTTAGTAAGTATATGGATGATGCTCAAAGACTGAGATGGCTGTTCACTGTAGGATTTGTTGTTTGTATATTGTTGTGTGTGTGTGTGTGTGTGTGTGTGTGTGTGTGTGTGTGTGTGTGTGTGTGTATGCTCATGTATTTCTCCGAATGATTTGTATATGCGACCGGAAGACGTTTGCTAAATAAGTTTGCGGTGTCTTGTAATCCCATGTGGGATTGGCATGACACAGAAATAAAAATGAAACTAAAAAACTGTAAGGTTTTAATTGATGAATCATAAACATAGAGGTTTACTGTCAAAAGTATGAATTGATGTTTAATTCATAATTTTGTTTCCTCTGATCTAGTGCCACAAAACCTGAACAGCCGATAAACACTGACGATATTGACGCGCTTCTGGAAGAACTACTGGAGGAAGACTTCTGCGATTCCCCTCAACTAAAGGTACTTTATATGAAAAGATGACAAAAAAATCCCTGCACACTGCTATCACGTTCCCAATTTTTCTCTTTCTCCATATGGATGACTTCTCAACTTTCTCAGATAAAGATTAGGGTGTCTACACACCTGTGTGTGTGTGTGTGTGTGTGTGTGTGTGTGTGTGTGTGTGTGTGTGTGTGTGTGTGTGTGTGTGTGTGTGTGTGTGTGTGTGTGTGTGTGTGTGTGTGTGTGTGTGTACCTGTGACGACATATATCTTCAGTGAGTGCTGGGATGGAACTAGTTACTTAAAATAAAAGCCATACTATGAGGCAAAAACATTTTTAGTGAAGTTAAAAGTATTAAAAAAACAAGGGAAACACTTCTCACTTCTCACAGTGTTAGAACTAAACTAATTTAAGTACTCATTGTACTCACCTCTTCTAACATCATACAAGTGAATGCACTTATAATAAATTAAACATTTATCTTTAGGATATAAAAGAAACCCTGGCCTGTAATAAGTATTTGAAGGTTGTATTTGACATGTCTACTCCAAATATACAGAACTGTTGCATTGTTTGAACTCTAACAATGCAACATTCTTCATGAAAGGGTCCCGTGAAGTTGTGTTTCCACTCAGTGTTGCTCACTTACAATGCATTGTGTGTATCTTTGAGGTCTAACAAACAAGTACAGTGCCTTTTCTTTCTAATAAAATATTTGCAAAGCCTAATTTTTAAGTGCTTTGTTTGTGTCCATGTTTACCAGCTTGCAGTCTTTTTCTTCCCTGCATAAATAAAGCAACTGCTTCGCCAACAAAGTAAATATAGTCAAAAATATACGCCTAACATTTTGAATAATGGAAATACTCAGCTAAAGTGCCAGTATCTCAAATATGTACAGCTCCGGAGCAAATTATTTCCCTTCCAAAAATGATTATCATGCAGCTGTCTCATCTCCAAGTCTTGGCCATCTTATGAAAAACAAATTAGAGCCGATAGACAGACACCTGGTTTGGCAAAGTGACTAAATCTACATGACTGTTGCATTAGGCACGGTGACAAACACAGGTGGTAATGCATCTATTCAGGTTTAAATTAATTGAAACATTTTCAATTACATTTTCTACTTCCAAGAATGTATATTTAACCTTGTCTGTAATCTGTTCTTTTATCTCAGACTGAAGCATTTCCTAAAGGAACGCAAGCAGAGAAGAAGCTGCCGTCTCAGTCTGGGGGGAGAAAGTGAGTGAATGAGTTGACTCTGAATACAAAAACATACAGCTGGGAATAATAATTAGATGTAGAGGGAGAAAATGGACTCAGACATTTTTGAAAGTTTGGTTGTAGCTTTGTGTGTGTCTTCATTCAATTTAAATCCAGACATGTTTGGTCTTTTTACTGAATTAACCACCAAACTAACTGGCAGTAACTTTTCTTTTGGAAGTAATTTTTGTCTCTTAAATATGTGTATACATGTATGAAATTACGGACTAGGTTTTACATTTCTAATAATGTTGCCCAGGTTCTGCTATAATAATGCTATTAGTCTTTTGTTCCAGTTCTGTTGGCTTGTTTGATTCTCGTAAATTTGGATGCTGATTTTTATTTGTGCGTTGATACCATCTGCGCTCTTTGTTTTGCATCCAGGTGCTGTCCGGTGTTCGTTGGCGGGAGCTCTGTCACAAACGGTGTAGGAACAGCCACATCCAAGAGGTGTGAAAAACTGATTTTATAATGCAAGCGTCTGTCATGTCTCGCCTGTTTTTCTTTTATAATGATACATAGGGCTGGGTATCGGTAAAAAAATGTCCAGAACAGAAACTCTGAATTCGATTCCGGTTCCTTTTTTAGATACCAATTTTTTTTAAACTATTTTAACAAAAAGAAATGACAACATTACACATTACGGTACATTATTTTAAATAATCTTTTAGCACCTATATGACACACACTGTAATCAAGCCTCTCAAGAATTCAACAACACACACACCGGAGCTCCATAACTAAAGATTACACCCCTTGCCAATGGTACAAGACGCCCACACTTCTTGTCTCCTAAATGGGGGGTGGCCTCAATTAAAAGTGTAGCGAACGTTGTGTGGATGGGTTATATTTGCATAATTTATTAATATTTTCTTTTGCTAACATTTGATATTAATACAGCTAAAAGTCATTTTTAGCATCACAAAAAAAAAATGTTTTTATGCCGTTCATAGTCTCCTTTGCCAGACCTTCCTCCACAGCGCTGCGGAGACAGCCTGTCACTCCCCTTGTACTAACGTTACGTTCTCCGTGATGTTAAGACTTCACAATGCCTTGTTTCTCACTACCGCTAACGTATTGTTCATCAGACGTGACGTGACAAAAGCATTTCGTTTTCACATGCGGGTAGGCCAAGGTGAGAAGAGGGAGATTAGCTAACATTAGCCAACATATTTATAAAAAATAAAATCACATTCGAATTATATTCGACTTTCTGAATTCGTTCCAACAGCCCTAGCACCCAGCCCTACTGGTACGGATTATCTAAGGGATCACCAAGCTATCCCCAACATACCCTTGCTTACTTACAAAAAAATGTTAAAAAAACAAAAAACAAATAAAAAATAATTCCCATACACCTCATTGAAATTTTCCTTCACAGACCACCAAAACCCCCTACAATTTTAATAAAAACCATAACCACACTTTGAATTTATTATATTATTTAAATAATTTTTAAACTTACACAATTTAATCATTTAAAATTTTATTTTTAAAATTAATTAATTTATAAATATCTTAATCTCATAACTCTGAGAATTTTACTAAATATTTTATTTTATTTTAAAAATTTAAATACAATTTTCTATAATTACTCTCAAAAAAATTAATATATTGAAATTCAAAAAACTAAATTAGGCACTGTACCTTTTGTTTGTTGAAATCAGTTATACCAAGGTAGCATGTTTGATGTATTAAAGACATACTGATAAATACTTTTTAAATTAAATGTAAAAACACTTCTATATATAATAATTACTGACAAGCGATCTGTATCGACAGGTCATGCCACCAGTTGAGGTGTACTTCCTGTGACTTCCGGGTGCTGATGTTTGATGACTGTGAGTGGGACGTGTCCTGTGATTACCTGTTCCTCAGGTGAGTCTGCAGACGCTCGCACTTTACAACAAGGCAATGAAATACAGAACATGTTAAGAGGGGACAATTCAAACAAAATCCAGACTCCTTCTTCCACTGCTATCTTTGTCATTTTCGTTCAGTTTTTGTTATTGCACATGCAGAGAATGCCAGAAGTTCCCAACTGTTGAAGGTTGTGACCCCTTAAAACTAAGCAGTGTCTACCGCTCCTTGTCACTGGTTGCACATGTTCACCAGTTGTGACCAGTTCAGCCAAAATACTTTTTTTCTTATTTTGTGCTTTGAAGAAGTAGTCAATGGAAGTACATTTCCAGGATAAAGCCTGACATCACGCGCCAGATGTCAGGCTTTATCCCTCACCTTCTGTTCTCTGTGTGTTGCCGTTTTCAAAATGACCTTCGCTACGGGAAACAACAAAAAACTTAAAACTAGCTACACGCTGAAAATGTCAAGTTTTTAAGAACATTTGGATGGTGCAACAAGGCAGGCCTTCTCGGTTCTTTCAGGGAATGATTGTAAATATTTACAAAGAATATATTTAGGGAGTTTCCTCTCTAACTGGGAGGTTTTGGGAACGATTGGTGGGATTGCTGTGGACGAAGTACACACGGAGATACACTGGTAAGAGCCAATGAGGTTTAACCATGTATCAGCTCATTTAAATATCTCACGTTACTGTATTGTGTCAACAGTTAACTTCATTTAATATTGTATGTGGCGTTTTTTTTTGCGGGGTGCAAATGTTTCACCAAAACAAGTTCCTCCCCGAGACTATTTAGCAGAGCCACCGTCGCTGCGTCCGGAGTTTAGCACCGCCCAAGATGATTGTGATTGGTTTAAAGAAATTCAAAACAACCCAGAGTGTTTTTTTTTTCTTCCTACAATCCCACAATGTGTCTGTGGTGTAGGCAGACCTTACGCCACAGCGCTGTGGAGATAGAGCTGGTAATGTGAGACTAATGAAGAAGTAAAATGATTTTGTAATTTAGGAGGAAAAAAAAAAATCCCAGTTTATAGGAAAGTCTAAAAAAGAAAAGCAACACGTTGTGTAACGTCTGTCCCAGATTGTGTTGTACACGGGCTCTGTTCACCTCGCCCACACAGTCGCTGAGCAACCAGCGTGACAGAGTTGTTTTCGGTCTGAATGCCCACTTCGTTAGGTGTCCGACCCCCTTGATTCATGATGAATCTGTCTGTGGTGACAGGGTTTGTGGTTGTTGTTGTATCACACACAGAAAATACAGAAAACTGTGCAGGGAGCCATATGCAACATACTTGAAACTTACTTACATATATGCATCAAATAATTGTTTCGAATGTGAAATCTAAATTAGAAATAATTGTCAGAAATAGTTGGTTGTGGGTGACGTTTTCAGTCTGTTCACAAGGTGGCAGTATTGAGCTGTGAAACAGACATTTAGAAGTGGCGACTATTTCCAATGTTACTTTGAGATTAAAGAACTTTTGTTAGTACCTCAATAAGCCATTTCAAACTTACAAACACATTACATTGGGAAAATAAGTAGTTTTTCTCCCACATTCCCCACATAGCAAATAAAAAGCAATTTCCTTTTTCATCTCAGTGGGAACAATTCTGCATCTGCAGACCAGTGTGACTAGAATACAAACAAGCAGAGGTATTTTGATTTTAGACCCCTGAACACACATAACATCCAGGATCTAAACCAAGGGAATAATTGTGGCAATTAAGACTTTTCTCTGCAGAGAAAAAAAACTCATATTTAAGAGCCTAAAGGACTATCGACTGTAACAGATTGTTCCTAATGAGTGTACTGAGGTCTTAATATTTTTTATTTATTTATTTTTCTATCTTTACAGTCATCTCTGTTGTGTTTCTTTCTCTGCATTTTGCAAACACCACCTGTCAACAAAACAGTGTGGGCGAGAGTGTAACGTCCTCCTTTCGGATTTTACTTATGTAGGTGCCGCTCTTGTCTTTGTCATAATAATAATATGGGGGGGATGCATCAGTTCATGGGCAGCATATGGAGCTGAGAGATAACAAGTAGAAAAGGATTTAAGGAGGTGGATAATAGCCGGACCAGTGTTGTTGACAGGGAAAACAAAGGACCAGGTGATGGAGATGTGTAGGCGGGACGAGAGTTTGTCTGAACATTTCGTGTGACCGCAACAGAAACTCCGATGTTTAGTGGAGTTTTATTTTGGTTTTCAGTTAGAAAACGAAGAATTTAAGTTCATAAAACTTGAGGCAGGTGTGGCATGTCTATAATTCTACGTTAAAATAGACATTAATGAAGATGCAATTAAAAACTATTTCTTAAAAAAAGTTATGAAATGATCCGTAAACGTGGCAATTAATAATGCATTTCATGGCGTGGCAGGTGTTTTGTTTTTAGGTTTCTCTGCCCCAAGTGATCAAAAATGTCAATTAATTCAGCTTTAAATGGGGACCGTCAACATGCCTTTTAAAAGACGTTTTTTTAAATGTACTTTTTGTTTTTCCAATTTCCTATTTTGTCTCCCTCATATTTCATGTTACAATTTATTTGTCTGATTTTAATTTAAAGTCACAGTTTCAGTTTTCATCCACATTTTTTATTTAAATATGTTGAAATGAAATGCATGCAGTGAATGTGCTGTAAAAAGTAAATAAGATCCCGAGTTAGTCATCATTTAATTTTAATTGTTGACACTCTGGCTCCAGAGTCAGTTTAATGAACAGAGATAAACGAATGAGCTCAGGTTGAAGGAACTGTAGGCTGAGTGAGGGTTTGGTGAGCAAACAGAGTCTCGGTCAAGTGATATGGAGCGATGAGTAAGAGCAGGGAGAAGGCAGGGTTAACGCTTTTAGAAAAAGTCATTTTAATTTTGTTTAACGTAATGTATCGTAACGGCGAAAATATTTTCTGTAGCTGTAGATTATTTATTTAGTTTACTAAATCATGTTTTTTTTTTATGTCCAATCCAGGGAATATCAAACCCATTTGTGTTGGGTTGTTTTGATAAGAGATCTCTTTATTGTTCACTCAAGGGAATACCAATCACACTAGTGCGTTAGTTTCTTCAGTTTTAGAATGGTTTGTTTTTTAACTCTTCAGATAGAAAAGTCACATTTGTGTGCAGTAAGAAAACTGTAACATCCTTTCAGTGCCTAAAATCAGTCAGCAAGTCACAAATCAACATAAAACACACACATATACATATATATTAGGGGTACATTATACAATACACATATGTGAACCGTTACACCCTAATAAATATATATATATATTTGCCTCTGACATTTCAGCACTAAGCAGTGCTTTTTCTTCAAGTGCGTAATTTACCTTTAGTTTTAGTGTTATTTCAAGTTCAGAGCACTCTGAACCACTCAGGATGATGAGTTTGTCCTTTATGTCTTCACGTCGGTGTTATCATGCTGCAGCAGGAGAACGTCGACCAACAAGCTGCAAAAGGAAAATAATCAGAGTTAAGGAATGCTGCAGCTTTATAAGTTTGACATTTAAAATTTAATTTGTAATGTCTTTGAATGAATCCATCAAGACACATTTAACTGAAGTTGCTGGACCGACTGTAATTATATTTAGCTTGAACCCTATTAACTGATTAGGTTTTTTTATTATACTTCTCCCCCCCTTCCCCCCCATTAATAGATTTAGCAGTTTATTCATAATTTGTTATCTATCCATCCATCCATCCATCCTCATCCACGTATCCAGGGGCGGGTTGCTGGGGCAGCAGCTCCAGCAGGGGGACCCCAAACTAAGCATGGGTCGGTATGAGATTCTAACGATAACCTTCGGTAACACTTTACTTGATGGTATTCAACTAGTGCTGTCAAACGATTAAAATATTTAGTCGCGATTAATCGCATTTATGTTATAGTTAATTCGCAATTAATCGCACATTTTTATCTATTCTAAATGTCCCTTGATTTCTTTTCGTGCCATTATTTTTTTTTTCTCATTTTAATGCTCTTATCAACATGGAAAATCGGCTTCCTTCGTGCGTTTGTTGCCTGGTTTTGACGAGGGGAGGAGAATTGGCAAACCGAAACACAGAAATAAATTATGCCAATTATTAGTACCATTGCATTCATGGCTATGAGTGTGTACTAACTTTACTAAAATCAAGGCATTGCAATTGTATAAATTAATATTAAAGTTTAATTAAAAAATGTCTAGCAGAAATATGGCTACAATCTGATAGTCAAATACAGTATATAGAAGCCTAAAAACAGAATAGCTTACCTATTGTTATTGTTATTATTATTATTATTATTATTATTATTATTATTATTATTTGAGGCACTTTCTTGCAGGATTTCACCGAACATATCGGACAACGAGGGTGCATGCCCCTCATCTGGTGCAGAGAGACGAGTCTTTGTTTCTGCGCTCTGATCTCCTCCTGCGCTGGGCGCCGCTCCGTCTCCGTCTCCACGCGGGTTCTCCGCAACCATCGCGGCCTGGATCACTTCTCGTGCGCCCTGCTTTATTTCCGCATCCAAGTTAATGGTCTTTATAACGCGGATCAAGTACAGTCGCGATGACGTGCAGAGGATCCGAATAGATCTCACTGAAACGTGTGCTGACAGACTCTAAGAGCACTTCTCATTGTTTTCACTCCGTGGTCCGTCTCAACCTCGTTGCCTAGGAGACGCTTTGCAGGTGGAACGGATCGGGTACTGACACACGTGCAGGTCGCAGTTTCTGTTTGCGTCATCACAACATTTCGGCCATATTGTTTCGGTGATAAAAGTATTTGATAAAAAATTTTCGGTGGCCAAATATTCGGTGCACTCTGATATTCCCTATATATTATAATATAATAATATATGTCATAAACGTTTATGACTTGTTTATGTTAATGACACGTTCATGACAGTGTCATGTCACTCTTATGTAGATACCTTCAAGTGAAGTGTAACCTAACCTGCAGCAGAAATATCAGAGTTTCACGGTATTGCTGTATTGCTATTACAGGTTTAAAATGTATTATTTTGAAATGTGTGGGTAAAAAACAACTTATTTTCCACTGAACCCAATGTATTTTATTTCTAAACACACTGCACACTGGCAGGAAGGGGGGGGGTTCTAAACTGCACTTCCTGTCCCTGACAACTTATTAAAAAAAAAACGCTCATATACCGCAGGAACGGTATGACAGAAGATTTTAGTGGTTTTGAAACCATGATTTTTTTGAAACGTGGTATACCTTGAAACCGGTAACTGGCCCATGCCTACCCCAAACTTCCCTTTCCCGAGCTACATGAAGGCAACAGACCGATGATGCCATCGGGAACACATTATCTGGCATCTGACATAATGTGATAGTAGTAAGTAACTTAGTAGAAAGAATAATGATGTCTTATATTCCCCTTCACCTTCTCAATCCTCTGAATATTCCTCCTGTTTTTCTCACGTTTGCCAGGTAGTTTTAGCATCTGAATAGAAAGTGTACATCCATTACTGAGGCTACCCACACATTTGTTTTATTATTTAATGTTATATTTTGACTGAGGCTTACCACAGAGCAATAACGTTGATAGAAAATACAGCTGTAATAAAAATTTTTTGTGCACTTTGTTCTCATAAAAGCAATTGTAACTTTTATAATTGCTCTCCTAATTGTTGGTGATGTAGGCGTCATGGCTTGAATTAAAATGCAGCTTTTCAGTGCTCAAGAAAGGAAGTTTGTAAGTATGAAAGTAGGAGGAAAGCACTGCATGCATGTTGAGTGCACTTGACTGGCACTTGTTTAACTCTGGTTGTGTTGGCTCATTTGCACTAGCTTACATTTTATTTTAATAAAGATCAACATCATTTCTGTGGAAGAATCTTTCCACTATTATAGTTTATCAATATTTTGTTGGTCAAATAAATGATTCCAAGCTAATTATGATATTTAATCTGACTAATGCAGACCTTACACCAAATGACTTTTCAAACGATTCCACTGTCGCAGAGAAATCTCCGTTATCGGAATGAATTTATGAGTCTCATTAGAGTCGGGACGCGCTGCCGTCGTCTCAATCGTTTGGTGTAAGGTGGTCATAAAACTCAGTCCGAGTCGGTCTTAACTCAGTCTTTTCCCGTCTTGAGGTTTTGACAAAATCAATGTTTGCTATTATATTAAGTTTTAAGTCTTGGTAGTAAAATCTTCTAGTCTGTGACTAAAAACTCAGTGACATTATGACAGATTGTCTTTTGATGTGAGATGGTGTCAGACTTTAGTCTTTTAAAATCTTCTAATGTATGGTAGGCATTAGGTGTGCACAACATATCTGTTTTTTTTATCGTCATCGCAATTATCAGCTGGCGCAATAAACACATTGCGAAAGGCTGCAACATATCACGAAAGACACTCAGGGATTTTGTGTTTGTTAAAAGAACATATCTGTAGAAAGCTGCTCTTTAAAATGTGACTGTCATTCCTTTTTCAGTGCTGCCTTTTATATTATAGTCAATGTTCTATTTGTTCAATAAAAGAATGTTGGAAATGATTTCCTTTCATTTGTTTTCAATTCAACAAGCAAGTTGTTGTTTTTTAGCAGAATACTGAAAGCAGCATAACTGAGAACGCTTTAATATCGGTTTCTTTATGGCAAGTTATATCGTTATCGTCATGTTCAACAACGTTATCGCATATTTTCCCGATATCGTGCAGCCCTAGTAGGCATTAGACAATGCTAACATCACCGGCATGCTAAGGTCATATCCTCAGTAATTAAATAACTTTATTTAACTACATTCTGTCTGTCTGTCTGTCTGTGTATGTGTGTGTAGGAACAACATGCCGGACCGTCAGAAGCTCAGAGCCAAGCTGAAGAAGAGGAGAGGTTTGCGGGCGTACGCCTGCCAGTGCAGCTGGTTCTCCACGTCGGAGCCGACGGACCTCCGAGACCAACCGCAGCTCCGATGGGTCTGTGGCAAACACCAGGACTGATGTTCAAGGCTGCTTAAAAACGTATAAACTCACTCTGGATAACAGAAATGTCACGAACAGAGAAACTTCTTTACTTAGCTGATATCTGTCTTTTGCTCCGTCCATCCATCTACTCGACTTCAGCAGCCTTTTCAGAGACAAAATCCATCTTCAGACAGAAACATTTGCGCTGAAATGGATCTTCAAGTTCGGAACATTGGCGAAGTTTTCATCCCAATATGTATGAGAAACAGTTGACCGCTTCATTACAGTGGTATGTGCTTTTAAGAGCTTTATCATCTCCTACAGTATATACACTTAGTTTGATTTTCAGCCTCACAAGACCCTTAAATTCTCAAGGCACTGATGTCTTAAATGGTTAAACATTAGGGATGTAACGATACACTCAACTCACTATTCAACACGATTCACGATTTGTTCGATAGTGACGTCTGAAATCAAACGAGTGAAATCTAAAGTAGATTACGCCTTAGGCCGTTTAAAAAAACTGCATCGTGATACATTTTTTTTTATCTCAACCGATTCACGATGCATCGTTACATCCCTATTGAACATGTATGTCTGGTTCATAATGCATCTAATTCATCTAGGAAACATCGTGATATCTGTGTAGCTGAAGAGGAACCATACAGTACCTCTAAGGAAGGCAGAATATCTTCTCTAACACACGCTAATATCGACATAATGTGTTTTTTTTTAAATGTCAAACAGCTTTAAATGGTTAAAACCCCAGAAATCAGAGCACCAACACATGACAGCATACGCTAATTCTGATGTCATATCCATGTCTATTTTTTATACCGTATTGATAATTTGTCTCATCCTAACTCATTTTCTGAGCTGTGCTTGTCGACCCTGAAGATCTTGATTACTACAAACTCCAGCAATCAGTGTCTCCTTGACGCAGATAATTATAATTCATATAATTCACATAACTTTATTTATCCGCTGGGGGCAATTTTAAAGCACAAGATCTATAGATCAGACAGATAAGTAAATTAATAACACAACCGTTAGATGTGTTAGGACTTAAAAATCAGTTGTATTTCAATCAGTCTGCTCATTTTTTATTTATTTTTTGTGATTAACAATTTTTTATTTTTTAACATGCAACTTTGAACATGAACAACCCCCCCCCCCCCCCCCACACCACACACACACACACACACACACACACACACACACACACACACACACACACACACACACACACACACACACACACACACACAATAACACAGCCTGCCTGTATTTAATCAATTACTAACACATTATGGAATGGATTTTTTTCTTTTGACAGTTTTCAGCAATGATCCTTAGTGATAATCTGCAGAATTTAACAGACTGTATTTCTGTTTTGGGTGGAAATGTAATTAACATTCTGAGTTTATTTTTATTTAATTTGTTAAAAACTCTGCGGAGAAATTCTGCGTCTGCTGATTCTGTGTTGTCCCTGCTGTATTATGTAGCAAACAGCCGTGCTGTCGAACAAGATATTAACCCCTCGACTCGTCCTGTTACTGATGTTAAAGGGTAACTACCGATTTTTCAAACTGGACCCTATTTTCCCATGTTTTTGTGTCTAAGTGACTAATGGGAACAACAATCTTTGACATTGGTCCAGTATTACAAGCTACAATGTAAGTTAATAGGACAATTGTCAAGCTTGTATTTACCTTCACTAAAGGGCTTGTGTCTGACAACATTATGGAAAGGATTTCTAAGGAGGTCGACCTTTCTGTTGAAGAGTAAGATCCTTTTTTTAAACATAAAAACATCCACGAAATTGCGTTCGCTAAACCCACCAGACTCCATGTAAATAAACAGTAATTTTAGCATCGTAAAATACACTTAATTCAAAGTACACAGAAACAAAATAAAACTATGAAAAGCCGTTTTGGGTCTTCTTTCCACTTTTTCAACCATTGCAACTCTAGTTTTGGTTGAAATAAACACAGTTTACTGATTTACATGTGAAAATATGTTTGCTCTATACACACTAAAAGTATTGCTTTTTGAAATGGAGTCTGGTGAGTTTAGCACTGGCAACTTCAGGCTCTTTCTGGTTAAACAGAAAGGTCTCAAAGAGGTCTTAAGGTCTATCTCTGAAGGAATCCTTTCCATAATGTTGTCAGACACTTAGAATAATATTCTGAGCCGGTCAGTGTCAAAACGAGCACTTTTGTGAAGGTAAATACAAGTTGGACATTTGCCCTATTAACTGACATTGTAGCTTGTTTGGCCGCTGCCGACTGCAGCGATCTCGCTTAATACTGGACCAATGTCAAAGGTTGTTGTTCCAGGTTGAAAAAAAAAACAGTAGTTACCCTTTTAAGTGTTTTAGAGGTTTTTTTTGCCTTGTTAATATTCAGTGACACTGTTTGCAGTGTTGACAGTCTGATATGTAGTATTTCATTCAGCTCTCTGATGTCAAGTCACAGTTGAGTGAGATCAGCTTTCTGTTTAGCTGCAAACACAAACAAAGCCACATGGAGTGAGCAGCTGTGTAATTATGCAGTTAGTGATTAGCTGTCTGCCGAGGGTTGATTAAAAACCTCACAAATCACTCTGTAGTGATTTTCTTTCATGCTTTTTTTTTTTTTCCCGCCTATATGGATAATTTTTCTTTTTGTCAACAAATCCCACGACCCAAACCAACAATCTGTTAGTCCGTCTCTCAATACATACTTTTGGTACTAAGCATATTTCTATGCTAATACTTTTGTATTTTTACTTAAATGTGTACTATATAATTTTCTGCTTTTTCTGCTCGGGATCTCTCGATCAAAACAATAACCAGTTCTTCCAGAAAAGTGGGAAGTTTTTTTGTGATGCGGGCAATAATTCTTGATTATGCGGCACGTTTTCTTAAAAAATGCGATGGAATATGGGGGATATTTAGGCAATTTTATGCAATGAAATTGCGGGAACTTGCAAAAACTGCGGTTTGATGAAAAAGAGAAAAAAAAGTGATTTCCCCAACACCCTGCTTTTCGATGACGTTCACGTCGCGTAATTACGTCACTTCATAACGTTCCCATGGCAACAGGGGAAAATGGCTGCTCTTGTGTGAAGTAAACGCAAAATTTTTCAACTTTCTGCTAAGATATATGTGACTTTTTTTTGCAACGAAAATGCGGGGATTATGAAATCATGCAAGGCCCCGGATATTTAGCGAGGAAATCGGCAATTTATGCGGCGAAAGTGCGGCGTATTTGAAAAAATGCGGCTCCCGCATAAATATGCTGACTTTGGCTGATTATGCGTTGAATTATGCGATCGCATAATTTGCGTTTTTCTGGAGGGACTGAATAACGATAGACAGAGCGGGCGTCTTTGCAGTCAGCGTCTCCCGTTTAAGATTCCTTCAGTGTTCATCGTTCAGGAGGCTTCTCTCCAAAACAATCTGATTAAAACCGGTAAAAACTCTGACCAAAGCAGGTTCATGTTAAAAATCTTGTTAAAAAGAAGCAGCTGGGCTTGCCATCGGAGGGGCTGCGTGCCGAGCTGTCGCTAACGTTTGCTCAGCCTGTTTCTCTGATAACTTCAGATCCAGACGTCTCAAATCCTTTATCCGGTTCAAATATAGTTAAAAAGTAGGGGTGTTGCAATTCAATTTGACTTTCGATAATCACATTTTAAGCCACAATAAGAGCCACTAAATGGCAGAAGGGCCTTTACGACGTTTCTCAAGATTTAAGAGCTTCAGTTGATTAAACCATTAGTTTAACAACTGAAGCTCACATGCTCTACCGGTGGTTGTTCGTTTCCACAGCTCACTCACGGGGAAGGCAAACTGTTGCCACACAGGGAAGCTTCGGGGAAACGGGAGGATTTTTTCCGTTCTGTTGTTCCTCCGTCATCTCTGACTCCGGCAGTCGCCATGGTGTCAGGAAAAGAGCGGCTGCAGGCTACCACTTAGCTAACGTTACCCTGTGTCTTTAGCTGCATGCTACCAGCCCCTAAGCTAACGTTATCCTGTGTCTTTAGCTGCATGCTACCAGCCCCTAAGCTACCCTTACCCTGTGTCTTTAGCTGCATGCTACCAGCCCTGATCTAACATTACCCTGTGTCTTTAGCTGCATGCTACCAGCCCCTAATCTAACATTATCCTGTGTCTTTAGCTGCATGCTACCAGCCCCTAATCTAACGTTACCTTGTGTTTAGCTGCATGCTACCAGCCCCTAATCTAACGTTACCCTGTGTCTTTAGCTGCATGCTACCAGCCACTGATCTAACATTATCCTGTGTCTTTAGCTGCATGCTACCAGCCCCTAATCTAATGTTACCTTGTCTTTAGCTGCATGCTACCAGCCCCTAAGCTAACGTTACCCTGTGTCTTTAGCTGCATGCTACCAGCCCCTAAGCTAACGTTACCTTGTGTCTTTAGCTGTATGCTACCAGCCCCTAAGCTAACGTTACCGTGTCTTTAGCTGCATGCTACCAGCCCCTAAGCTAACGTTACCCTGTGTCTTTAGTTGCATGCTACCAGCCCCTAAGCTAACGTTACCCTGTGTCTTTAGCTGCATGCTACCAGCCCCTAAGCTAACGTTACCCTGTGTCTTTAGCTGCATGCTACCAGCCCCTAAGCTAACGTTACCCTGTGTCTTTACCTGCATGCTACCAGCCCCTAAGCTAACGTTACCCTGTGTCTTTACCTGCATGCTACCAGCCCCTAAGCTAACGTTACCCTGTGTCTGGGCCTGGCGTACTACCCGCTAAGCTAACCTTACCTTGTGTCTTTACCTGCTGCCGCCCTAAGCTAACGTTACCCTGTGTCTTTAGCTGCATGCTACCAGCCCCTAAGCTAACGTTACCCTGTGTCTTTAGCTGCATGCTACCAGACCCTAAGCTAACGTTACCCTGTGTCTTTAGCTGCATGCTACCAGCCCCTAACCTAACCTTACCCTGTGTCTTTAGCTGCATGCTACCAGACCCTAAGTTACCCTGGGTCTGAATCACCGATCCTGCTTTTAATTTCGATAGTTGAAATCGAAAGCTCATTTCAAATGACATTCAAAATAAAATCATATAGGGTGTCACCCCTATTAAAAACCTCCAAGATATAAAAAGTATAATGTAAAAATGTGGCTTAAAATTGGATAAAAAGTCAGTTCATGAAAGCTTCTGGCAGACAACCACACCGTTGACGAATGGACAAAGGGGATATCAACATGATATCAACAGTCAACTAAAATGTAACAGACTGGTTTGAATATTGTTGGACACATTTAGCATAATGTAACTTCACAATTCAACAAAATATATAACACATTTGACATTTTAATGCAGAAAAGTAACCTGTTATACCTTTTAAATAAGTTTCAATCTGTGCGGTTGCAGCTGTGCATTGAAGCAAGACATTTTAACAGATTAAAGAAGAAATAACATTCTTCCTCTTTAAGTTGAAAAATTTAATTCATACACTGTATGTAAGCATCGGTGCTCAATTCAATATACTTTTATTTCAACTGGGTTTGGGACAAACAAAGTGGGTTATTTATCATTATCTCATAATTGTAACTTATGGTCACTTTTCTGCAAAAGTTACAAAGTCCAGTTTTTAATTTGCGACAAATACAATTCCATTGCGTCTTTCAAATGTCTTAAATTATTCACTTTGCCATTAAAATCTTCTTTGTGCTCAGTCTAAACACGGCTTCACGATGCAAGGCAAATGTAGGGTGACGAGTAAATACTTTTCTCAAGGGAACTTAATATATACTAAGTAAAGATGAGTGAAGTCACTGTAGACCGCAGCAGAAACACTTCTTCTCTTTCTGTCGACGTGAAACAAATCCTGATAACACACATTCAGCCTCTCACAACAGGCTTTTTGGTTTGGTTCTCTCTTCTTTTTTGTCAGGAATTATTAGTACCTGCTGGGATTGTATTGACTCTCAGCTCCGGCTCATCTGCCAGAGTCCGACAATTATCATATCTGAGGAAAAACACAGCGCTTTCCTGCTGCGAGTTTGAAAGAACAGCAGCGAGAAGAAGACCGTCAGATCTCTGTCAGGGTGGTGGTGCTTAGTTTCGAGTTTTGATAACTTGTCGAGTGACAGCCTTAAATGTGTTTATTAACTTTAACTGAATGTGTTTTTTAACAGGCAGTGTTAATTTCAATTGTCTGGTGTTGCTGAAAAGACTGTAAAACTGATGCTTTTCTGAGTGCAAAAGCATAGAAAGTACTCTGTATCTAGGGCTGCAACTAAATGTTATTTTAATAGTCGATTAATCTGGCAATTATTTTCCCGATGAATGGATTTGTTGTTGGTCTCTAAAATGTCCGAAAATGGTGAAAAATGTGGATCGTTGTTTCCCAAAAAGCCCAAGATGACGTCCTCAAATGTCTTGTTTTGCCCACAACTCAAAGATATTCAGGTTCCTGTCACAGAGGAGAGAAGAAACTAGAACAATATTCACATTTAACAAGCTGACATCAGACAAGTTTTACTCTTTTATCCATAAAAAAACGACTCAATCAATTTGAATATCTAAATAGTTGGCGATTAATTGAATAGTTGACAACTAATAGAGTAATCTTTGCAGCTCTAGAATAGTTAGGATTAGTAAAAAGATTGTGGTTTGGGTTAAGTAGTACTCGCCGGGACACAAACACCCGTTTCCTGGGTGCAAGTCTTGTGTTATTCCCTTTAAGGTGCTCTAAGTGATGTTGGGTGATGTCACGTCTTGTTGACGTTCAAAGCATTGGCAAACAAAACGAGACTAGCTCGCCCCTCCTCCTCCTCCTCCTCCTCAGCATCAATAACTGAAGATGTTAAAGAGTGTCTCCTGAACAGCAGAAAGCCAGAGACCTCTGGACTCTTTAAACTATGAATATAACCCATAATATGTCAAACCAAACAAAACAAAACAAACGGACCCGCTGATTAAACCCTGTAAAAACACTGAATAAACCAGCTTGACGGTACAAATCTGTTTCTCTGATGCTGTTCGGTTAGTCGGCGGAGGGGCTGCGAGCCAAGCTGCCGCTAACGTTTGATCAGCTTGTTACTCTGGTACTTACAGATCCAGACGTCCGACTAAAATTCCTTCATCCAGTTCAAATAGCAAGCTAAAAACCACCAAGTTCTCAGAAGTGCATCGTAAACACTGGATAAAAATTCAATTTCAGACAACTTCTGGCAGATAACCACAACGCTGACTCAGCACAAAGGCAATATGACACCATCGACAGGCGACCAAAATGTAACGGAGCGTTACCTTGAATAAAATGCCAGATTTCTCTGAACAATGTGGGATAATGTAATTACAAAATTCAACAAAATGTGTTACAATTTTTTGATTTGAATCTGTATGATTGCAGGCGTGCATTAAAGCGGGACAGTTTAACTGTTAAAGGTGATGAGTTGATTTATTGGAGAAAACAACTGCTGCAGCATTGTATAGCCTGCATGTGTGTCCACGCAGAGAGCTGTTGGTCCAGTCTCTGAATGGACCGAGATGTGACTCAGTCTCTCTCCTGTCAGACAGCAGGAAGTACAAAACAACAACAGGAGGAGGAGGAAAGGGGTAAATAACAGCCGGAGTGATGGAGGAGATCTGCAGGAAGGATGAAGTGTCTGCTGTTGTCACCAGCTGCCAGAGTCAAACCTAGAAACATTAAAAGGGTAATTTCGTTATTTTTCCCAGTCAACCTGGACCCTATTTTCCCATGCATCGGTGTCTCAGTTACAGATGTGAACAAAAATCTTTGAAATTAGTCCAGTATGGAGCGAGAACACTGTAACTGGCTGCTGTGAACCGGGCTGCAATGTAACCCTATATAGAGCAAATGTTCACCTTCAATTTCCGTCCACTATAGACACACAGAACAACATTAACAACAACGACAACCGAGCTATACAAACTTGTAATGGAGTATGTCTACACTCTGGTTTTGCCTATTCCAACAAGTAGGCTAACTGTCGTCTACAATACAGGGAAGTCTGTTTGTTGAAATGTCAAATTTTGTGACTAGAAAAAAAAGCAAGTAAACGGTTTCCTATTTTATTAATTATTTATTAAACAGCGCTGTGGGGGGTAGGTCTGGAAGTGCAAAGCTGGGCTGAACATTAGGCCTACTAAAATATGGAGCTCCTGTCCAGCAGGTGGCGGGGAAACTTGATCCATTAGTTGAATGAGCCACCAATAAACTCAAGAATGAGACACACAGGAAGTCAAACAACAACAGACGCATGCCTGCAGTCTGCAGTAGGTGATGGCTGAGATGGAAGAAACTTTAGACTTTAATGATATTTTAGACGACTGGTTTATCGAGTCGCTGAAAACGTGAGAAATGTTTCCTCTTTGTTTAAAAGTTTTATGTTAGCTGCTAGCTAGCTAGAAGCTTCATTTTTGCCACCTCCCCCCCAAAAACCAACCCAAAAAAAAAAAATTTTAAATTTTTATTCCCCTTACTTCACCCCCCGGGGGGGGTTTTAAAAAAAAAAAAAAAAAAAACATGTCCTGCATCTAATTCAGCCATTTTTCAATTCGGCTTGGTTTTACTAAACTTAGCAGTCCCCTATTTCGCTAAAAGGTCAAGTTTAAGAAGTGCTAGTTTATCGCTAACATTTTCATCCCAGGTCTTTGAAACCGCTGTGTGCCTAAACTCAAAACCAACGCAACCATATGTAAATTATGTTTAAGAAACGTGTCTTCGGTGGACTCTATCCATGCCGAATTGAAGAGGCGTTTCCATTGATTTAAAAAAATTAAGTCGTAATGTATAGCTAAGATATATGTGCTTCGCCCTCATATAGAAAATATTAAATATAAATTTTTTTGAATGGGGTCTGGTGTCAAGATAAAATACCAGCGGTTTATAGAAAGAATATACACTTTTATCATAAAAATGAAATAAACTTTGCTAATGACCAATCGTGGAGTGTAATAATATGATTTGACGTTATGGAGAATGGGGACGTGAAGCTGTGAAATGAAATACTAGCTACATTAACATGTAAATATATGTCTTCAGGTTAGCTTGAGGACTTCCCTGTCTGTTTTTTTTTTAATGGTTTCATAAAACTTCTTCTCTACAGCCCCTACAACACTTAGTCCTGCAGCTATGTTTACATCTTAAAATATATTTTATTATATATATATATATATATATATATATATATATATATATATATATATATATATATAATGTATACCTTGTTTTTAATGTAGGACATGGGTGGCCAAACTTTTTTGATAGTGTGCCATGCCAAAAATATAAGGAGTCACGGGCCAAACAATAGTAAATGTTAGTTTTTTAAATCGCAGCGTTGCAAGAAAATCAGTGATTTTAGATCAAAAACCCCATGCCCCATAGAAAATTCTTTAACTATTAAAATAACTATGCAACACTACTAAACAGTTTGACAATGCAGTATTGTTTTGCCCACATATTTACTAAAAGTGTTTCTGTAACTGCTGCACTATGAGGAAAATACGTGATATGTGATAACGTTGTTGAATATCGCGATAATATTACTTGCCATTAATAAACCGATTGTAAAGTGTACTCAGTTCTGCATTTCTGCTGCTCTTAGTATTCTTCTAAATTTACAATGCAAACCAACAACAAACAAACCAAAGGAAATAATTTTAAATTTGTTTATTGAACATTGAACTGATGCTGCGTTCCAGGCAACCCGTAACTTTGTGTTTTCACAACCTTCTCCCCGTGAAAGCGCCCTGGAACGGCAGTCAAACACTGTAACTTACTCCCCGTGAACTGGTACCAGATGGTTGTACTCCCAGTTACAGTTTTTGACGTCACACACACATAAACAACAATGGCGTATAATAAATAGAAATAAATAGGCAACGTAAAGTAATTCCGCACATTGTAATCAAAACAATACACATACGATTGTGTACTACTACAGGTTATGTTTATTAAATGAAGCCCAATATATGTCACAGACTAGAAATCGCTAGTATCAGTTAAATATATTCAATATTTACTTTTTTTTTTTTTACTTTTAAACAGTGTGTGGCATAAGTGCCTACTTATGTACAAGATATAAGTAAATAAGTAAAGTTAAACTTGTCAAATATTGGTTTCTGTTCATGGCCTTAGTGCCCACTTGAAAGATTAAGATACAATGTGTAAATGTGTTAGTAGGGCTGCAAAGATAAATCGATTAGTTGTCAACTATTAAATTAATCACCAACTATTTTTATAAGCGGTTTGAGTCATTTTTATGAAAAAAAAGTAAAACTTCTCTGCTTCCAGCTTGTTAAATGTGAATATTGTTGTAGTTTCTTCTCTCCTCTGTGAAAGTAAACTAAATATCTTTGAGTTGTGGACAAAACAAGACATTTGAGGACGTCGTCTTGTGCTTTTTGGGAAACGCTGAGCGACACTTTTCACCATTTTCTTAAGAAAATAATCGTTGCAGCCCTAAGTGTACGTCTGTAAGTCTTTTATTCAGATGTAAGAAATAAAACAGGCAGAAATAGTCAAATATTGGTTTTTGTGACAAGATGTTAACACGGAAATAATTTCACTAAATTTCAAAATAAACGTGTTAATAAAACAACAAAAAAAACAGTCCATGGTCCCAACGTTTCAGAATTTTTGGGCACTGTGTCTGTGGTTTTGGTCCTGAACTTGTGACGTCTTTAACACCTGTCTGGTTTCCTCAGGTACAAAGATCTTCATGTGTATCAGCTGGAACATCCGACCCAGGTCATCGAGTGGACGTCAGGGAGGAGTGAGTTCATATATTTAATCATAACAATCTTCTTTATTATCCAAGGGCCTAAAAGGCCCAGTGTGTAACGTGTTTAGTTGTTCATTACCAAAATCTGTGTTCACAAACTTGTGCTTTTTCATGAATATTGACCTCCACCATCAATTCCAAGTATTCCTTTTGGCTTGAAATTTTATGTTTGCATTTGCATGAACTGGGGTAGACGCTCCATATTCATGCTCCATCTTGAAATACGTTAGCCGGTAAGGGACATACAGGACCTACTGCTCCGCCTTTTTGTGTGTGTGTGTGTGTGTGTGTGTGTGTGTGTGTGTGTGTGTGTGTGTGTGTGTGTGTGTGTGTGTGTGTGTGTTGTGTGTGTGTGTGTGTGTGTGTGTGTGTGTGTTGTGTGTGTGTGTGTAAGGGACATACAGAACATACTGCTCCACCTTTGTGTGTGTGTGTGTGTGTGTGTGTGTGTGTGTGTGTAAGGGACATACAGGACATCCTGCTCCTCCTTTCGCGTTTTCTCTGTCACATGATAAACTCACAGGTGCTGCTAATGCTGCTAACGGGTATCGTAGCTTCCCCGGCCCCGACAAGTTTGAAGAAGGAAACGTGGAGGACCACACTTATTCAAAATCCAAATTTCAGGAACAGGAGTCTTCTTCTTCTTCGGCCAGAAAAGAGCAAGAGACCGGCTTTTTAAAGCGCGAAGGCTACCGTAGCTGTAATATGTACTTTGAACTGCGAGAGAGTTGATTGCGATATGCGATCGCAGTGCTGGATGGGAGACATTCCCACACATCGGACCTTTAAAGCTGCATTCTATCTAACATCCAGCAGGGGGCGACTCCACTGTTTCTATAGCAGTCTATGAGAAAATGAGCCTACTTCTTACTTGATTTATTACCTCAAACAATTTTTATAACGAGTTAATGATCGCTAGTTTCAAGTCTTCAACACAGCATGATGTTAATTTTTTTAAATAATGGTCCCATTTATTTTAAAATAGGTCCTAAATCATCCCCTGCTTTATCTTCTGTCAGTCAGGACAGAAGCTTAGCAACGCTAACCATGCTAACACTGTGGACATTAAAATAGACCTCAACTTGTCTTTGGGTGTTGTCTGTGTTTTCATCTTAAACTCTGACCCTCTCACTGTGTGTTTTAACTTCATCAAAATGAACTGGAACATTTTGATCGCCTAAAATGTCTTCTTCTGCGTTTTGCCACCTGCTACCTGTTAGCTTTGAAAGTTTGCAGATCTTCTGTTCTGCTGTACATGCAGATGAATGGCTCCAGTGTATCTTTCATCCACACAAAAGATCAACAGGAAGCATACTCTTGGTTATGTTGAACAATCTTACACAAGAGGAGATGTGCTCAAACTCAAATTCAACTTTTTATCATCGTTTGTTACGTTTACAGCCGTGTGCGTCGCAGGATACAGCTCGTCTAAAAATGAAATTCTGGAGCTGCATTTACCTCTGAAACTCTTGGCTGATGAAAACAAGGTAACAAATCAGTCCATCCCTCTGGGGGGTTATTTTTTTATAAACGCAACATCCAAATGTCACTTTTAGCCTCTGCTGTTGGTGTGTTGTGTTCAGGGTCTCTGTGCAGAACGGGACTTCAAAGTTGTCCACGGTGGGTTCGCAGAAGGTCCTGTTTGCTGCCTCAGACACGTCCCAGGAACGAGGTGAGATTGTAACACACGAGAGAGATATGATTCAGCGGGAACAGCTAGTTAGAAGTTGTTCCCGGTTTTATAAGAACATCGTCGCCTCGTGACGGTGTTAATGCTGTTGGCTAAAGTTACCGAAAAAAGTCATAATATAGTAAGTCGAAAAAAGTCAGTAAGTCGAAAAAAAGTCATTTTATAGTAAGTCGAAAAAAAGTCATATTATAGTAAGTCGAAAAAAAGTCGTTGTATAGTAAGTCGAAAAAAAGTCATATTATAGTAAGTCGAAAAAAAGTCACAGTATAGTAAGTCGAAAAAAAGTCATATTATAGTAAGTCGAAAAAAAGTCGTTGTATAGTAAGTCGAAAAAAAGTCATAGTATAGTAAGTCGAAAAAAAGTCATATTATAGTAAGTCGAAAAAAAGTCGTTGTATAGTAAGTCGAAAAAAAGTCATAGTATAGTAAGTCGAAAAAAAGTCATAGTATAGTAAGTTCGAAAAAGTGCGTGTGTATAGTAAAGTCGAAAAAAGTCATATTATAGTAAGTCGGAAAAAAGTCACAGTATAGTAAGTCGAAAAAAGTCACAGTATAGTAAGTCGAAAAAAAGTCATATTATAGTAAGTCGAAAAAAGTCGTAGTATAGTAAGTCGAAAAAAATCGTTGTATAGTAAGTCGAAAAAAGTCATATTATAGTAAGTGGAAAAAAGTCACAGTATAGTAAGTCGAAAAAAAGTCATATTATAGTAAGTCGAAAAAAAGTCACAGTATAGTAAGTCGAAAAAAAGTCATATTATAGTAAGTCGAAAAAAAGTCACAGTATAGTAAGTCGAAAAAAAGTCGTAGTATAGTAAGTCGAAAAAAGTCAGTAAGTCGAAAAAAAGTCATGTTATAGTAAGTCGAAAAAAAGTCATATTATAGTAAGTCGAAAAAAAGTCGTTGTATAGTAAGTCGAAAAAAAGTCATAGTATAGTAAGTCGAAAAAAAGTCACAGTATAGTAAGTCGAAAAAAGTCACATTATAGTAAGTCGAAAAAAGTCGTAGTATAGTAAGTCGAAAAAAAGTCACAGTATAGTAAGTCGAAAAAAAGTCGTTGTATAGTAAGTCGAAAAAAAGTCATAGTATAGTAAGTCGAAAAAAAGTCACATTATAGTAAGTCGAAAAAAAGTCACAGTATAGTAAGTCGAAAAAAGTCACAGTATAGTAAGTCGAAAAAAAGTCACATTATAGTAAGTCGAAAAAAGTCATAGTATAGTAAGTCGAAAAAAAGTCGTTAGTATAGTAAGTCGAAAAAAAGTCATATTATAGTAAGTCGAAAAAAAGTCACAGTATAGTAAGTCGAAAAAAAGTCATATTATAGTAAGTCGAAAAAAAGTCACAGTATAGTAAGTCGAAAAAAAGTCATATTATAGTAAGTCGAAAAAAAGTCACAGTATAGTAAGTCGAAAAAAGTCGTAGTATAGTAAGTCGAAAAAAAGTCATATTATAGTAAGTGGAAAAAAAGTCACAGTATAGTAAGTCGAAAAAAAGTCATAGTATGGTAAGTCGAAAAAAAGTCATAGTATGGTTAGTCGAAAAAAAGTCATTATAGTAAGTGGAAAAAAATTGTACTATAGTAAGTCGGAAAAAAGTCAGCATGTCGAAAAAATGTCATAGTATAGTAAGTCGAAAAAAGTCATAGTATAGTAAGTCGAAAAAAAGTCATAGTATAGTAAGTCGGGAAAAAAGTCATAGTATAGTAAGTCGAAAAAAAGTCACAGTATAGTAAGTCGGGAAAAGTCATAGTATAGTAAGTCGAAAAAAGTCATAGTATAGTAAGTCGAAAAAAAGTCATATTATAGTAAGTCGAAAAAAAGTCACAGTATAGTAAAAGTCGAAAAAAGATCACAGTATAGTAAAATTGAGAAAAAATCATAGTATAGTAAAGTGGGAAAAGTCACAGTATAGTAAGGGGAAAAAAATCATGAGTATAGTAAATTCGAGAAAGTCATAGTATAGTAAGTCGAAAAAAAGTCACAGTATAGTAAGTCGAAAAAAAGTCATAGTATAGTAAGTCGAAAAAAGTCATAGTATAGTAAGTCGAAAAAAAGTCACAGTATAGTAAGTCGGGAAAAGTTATAGTATAGTAAGTCGAAAAAAAGTCATAGTATAGTAAGTCGAAAAAAAGTTATAGTATAGTAAGTCGGAAAAAGTCATAGTATAGTAAAAGTCGAAAAAAAGTCATAGTATAGTATGTCGAAAAAAAGTCACAGTATAGTAAGTCGAAAAAAGTCATAGTATGGTATAGTAGAGAAAAGTCATAGTATAGTAAGTCGAAAAAAAGTCACAATTATAGTAAGTCGAAAAAAGTCATGTATATAATGAGAAAAATCATATTATAGTAAGTAAAAAAAAGTCACATTATAGTAAGAGTGAAAAAAATCATATTATAGTAAAGTTGAAAAAAGTCCACAGTATAGTAAAGTCCAAAAAAAAGTCATTAGTATAATTAGAAAAAAAGTCACAGTATAGTAAGTCAGAAAAAAAGTCATTTTATAGTAGAGTCGAAAAAGTCGTTGTATAGTAAGGTAGAAAAAAGTCATATTATAGTAAAGTAGAAAAAAATGAAGTGGAAAAAGTCATATTATAGTAAAGTGAAAAAATCCAGTATAGTAAGTGAAAAAAGTCATATTATAGTAAGTCGAAAAAAGTACAGTATAGTAAGTTGAAACGTGAGTATATTAAGTCGAAAAAAGTACATTATAGTGGGGGAAATATGTTGAAAACTGTATTAAGAGTCGGGGAAAAATCATAGTTATAGTAGGAAAAAGTCATGGTATAGTAAATTGAAAAAATAGTAGTGGGAAAAATCACGTATGGTAAAGGGGAAATCACAGTAAGTATAGTAAGTAGAAAATTGAGGAAAATCACAGTATAGTAGTCGAAAAAGTCATATTATAGTAAGTCGAAAAAAGTCACGAGTATAGTAGAAAAAGTGAGTATAATTAAGTGGAAAAAGTAGTAAGAAAAAGTCATTTATAGTAGTAAAAGTCATATTATATAATGAGAAAAAGTCGGTATAGTAGAGTGGAAAAAGTCATATTATAGTAAGTGAAAAAAGCACAGTATATAAGAAAAAATCAAGTATAGTAGGAAAAAGAAGCCAGTAAGAGAAGTCACATTATAGTAGTGGAAAAAGTCGGTATAGTATTCGAAAAAAGTCGTTGTAAGTGAAGGGAAAACAAAGAAAAAAGTGGAAAATCACAGGGTATAGTAAGAAAAAGTATAGTAAAGTCGAAAAACATGTGGAAAATTAAGAAAGTTAAGAGGAAAAAGTCATGGGTAAGTAAGTGGAAAAGTCACAATTATGAGTAAGAGGGAAAAATCCATAAAGAGGTCGCAGTATAGTGTAAGATCAATTATAGTAAGTCAAAAGTCAGAATGGTAGTATAGTAAGTGAAAGTCGTTTATGTGAAAAGTCATTTATAGTGGAAAAATAATATAGTAAGAAAATATTATTGAAAAAGTGAAAGGATGGTGGAAAAATATGTTGTGAAAAGTCACGTATAGTAGTGAAAAAGTAGGTATGGTTGTCGAAAAGTCATATTATAGTAAATGAAAAAAGTCACGAGTATAGTAAGTCGAAAAGATAGTATAGTAGTGAAAAAGGTTTATGGTAGGAAAAGTCATTATAGTAGAGGTAGAAAAAAGCAGGTAGAAATAAGTGGAAAAACCAGTGTGGGAGAGTGTAGTAGAAAAGTACGAGTGAGGAGAGAGTATAGTAGTCGCGTTGGTAGGAAAGCGTATGGTAAGTGAAAAAGTAAGTATGGTGAGTTGGAAAGTTTGGTATGTGAGAGTGAGGGGAGTCGTATGGTGGGGAAAGTCATGTATGGTGAGTGGAAAAATTTAGAAAATGTATGTGAAAATAATATGTGAAAAGTGTGTAGTCGAAAACGGTATAAAAAAAAGAAAAAGTCTGTATAGTGTCGAAAAATAGGAAAAAAAGCACATATAAGCGGGGAATGTAGGTAGGAAAAAAATAAAAGAATCTGTAAGTAGAAGTCACGTATGGTAGGAAAGTATTATATAAAAAGTCGAGGGAAAAAAGTTGAAAAAGTCAGTAAGTAAGGGAAAAGTAGTTATAGAAGGAAAGTGAAGGGTATGTAGGGAAAAAGTCATAGTATGGTAGGAAAGAAGAGGTAAGTAAGTGAAGGTATATAGAGGGGAAAAGTATAAGTAGTCGAAAGTCATTTATAGTAAGAATCAGTATGTAAGTGAAGTAGGTGGGAAAAAGAGTCATATTATAAAGAAAGAACACAGTATAGTAGGTCGAAAGTCATTTATAGTAAGTGGAGAGCATTAGAAGGGGAAAAGTCTACAGTATGGTAAGGGTGAAAAAATCATGTATGGTAAAAAAAAGTCATAGTATAGGTAAGTGAAAAAAGAATATTATAAAGTAGAAAAGTGTTATAAGTGGAAAAAGTCGCATGTAAAAATTATAGTATAGTAAGTGGGAAAAAGTCATAGTATAGTAGAAGTCGAAAAAAAGTCACAGTATAGTAAGTGGGGAGAAGAGTATAGTATATGAAAAAAGTCAGTATTAAGTAAGGGAAGGAGTCATTTATGTATGAAAAAAAGTATGTATGTAGTAGAAAATCATAGTATAGTGAGAAAATATTTATGTAGGTGGAAAAAGTCATAGTATGGTAGTTGAAAAAGTCATAGTATAGTGTGAAAGTCATAGTATAAGTGGAAAAGTCACGTATAGTAAATTGGGAAAAGTCAGTATAGTAAGGAAAAAAATATTATAAGAGCGGAAAAAAAGTCATTATAATGAAAAAGAGTCACAGTATAGTAAGGTGAAAAAAGTCATTTTATAAGTAAGTGAAAAAAAGGTGTTGTATGAGTAGAGGTCAGAAAAAAGTCATAGTATAGTACGAAAAAAAAGAGGCGAAAAAGATGTGTATTTAATCGAAAAAAGTCCGTATAGTAAGTAAAGTCATGGTATAGTGAGTGAAAAAAGTAGGTATGGGGTGAAAAAAGAAGTATGAGTAATGAAAAGTTGAGGGAGGAAAAAGTCACGAGTATGGGAAAAAGTCATAGTATGTAATAGGAAAAATATTGAAAGTATAGTAAGCGAAAAAATTGGGAAAAGTGATAGTAAGTAAAAAAGGCGGTGGGTGAGTAGTGGTAGAGTGAAAAAAAGTCAAGGTATGAAATGAAAAAAGTAGGTTAGTAGAAAAAAAGGGTAGTGAGGTGGGTTGTGAAAAAGTCAGTGTAGTATTAAAAAATATTAAAATTGTGAAGCAATTATAGTAAATGAAAAAGTCACGTATAGTAAGTAGAAAAAGTCGGTATAGTATAAAAAATCATTTTATAGTAAAGTGAGAAAAAAAAGTCGTGTATAGTAGAAGTGAAAAAAGTCATAGTTGTAAGTGAAAAAAAATCACATATAGTAAGAAAAGAGTCATTTAAGTAGAAAAGTCATGAGTATAGTAAGTGGAAAAAAGTATGTATAGTAAATGAAAAAAGTCATGTATAGTAAAGTGGGAAAAAGTATAGTAGGTAGGTAGAAAAAGGTAAGTAGGGAAAAGTCATATAAAAAATCTAGGGTGAAATGGAGAAACTGAAGTATAGTAGAGTGGGAAAAAGTCACGTATAGTAGAAGTAAAAAAGTCAGTATAGTAAGTCGAAAAAAGTCATGTATAGTAGAGTCGAAAAAAGTCACAGTATAGTAAGTGAAAGTATATTATGTGGAAAAAAAGTCACAGTATAGTAAGGAAAAAGTCATATTATAGTAAAATTGAAAAAAGTCACAGTATATAGGTCGGAAAAGAGTAAGTGAAAAAAGTTAAGTAAGTGAATGTATAAAGGGAAAAAAAGTCATATTATATAAAACTTTATAAGGAAAAAGTGAGAAAAGAGTGAGTTATAGTAAGTGGAAAAAAGCACATGAGTGGGTATAGAAGTCGAAAAAGTCACAGTATAGTGAAGTCGAAAAAAGTCGTGGTATGGTAAGTGAGAAAAAGTGACAGTATAGTAAGTCGAAAAGTCACAGTATAGTGAGGTCCGAAAAAAATCACAGGTATGGAGGGGAAAAAGTACGAGTATAGTAAGTGGAGAAAAAAAGTCACTATAGTGTGAAAAAAAAAGGAGGTATATGTAAGAGAAAAAGTACGTTGTATGGTAAGGGTGAAAAAGAGTCATATTAGAGTAGGGAAAAAAGTCACGGTATAGTGAAGTGAGAGAAAAAGTGGGTATTATGGTAGAAAAAAGAGATATAGTAGACGAAAAAGAGATCATGTATAGTAGAGTAGAAAAAAGTAGAAGGTATATAGGGAAAAAAATGAGTATAGTAAAAGTGAAAAAGAGTCATATTATAGTAAGAGTTGGAAAAAAGTCACAGTATAAGGTAAGAGTCGAAAAAGTCATGGGTATGAGGTAAAGAATTGAAAAAAGGTCACAGGTATGGTTAATTGAAAAAAGAGTCATTATAGTGAGGTGGAAAAAGAATTGTACTATAAGTAAGTCAGGGAAAAAAAGTCAGCGTACCAGAAAAATGCATGAAGGTAAGTAAACAAGGAAAGGTCCTGAGTATAGGGAGAGAAGAAGCCACGAATTATAGTAAAGTCCAGAAAAAAGTCATAGCGCAATACAGCAGG